>NW_005843214.1:0-29794 GCF_000455745.1 Alligator sinensis
ATGCTGCGTGTGTTTCCACGACACATATATCAGAGTTTATTCATGTGCATTAATATTATATGTATACACACACACAGACAACAATTCTAATATAATAAAAGCCTTAACGCTTCTATCTATCTGTCTGTAACTCTCCGAGCCAACTGCGCATGCGCGGCCTGGAGCCTTAGGACAGACAGACAGACAGGCAGAAGCAAAGGTGGGGGCCGAGGCGGACAGGGCCAGGCTGTGTTCCCCACTGTGGGGTGCAGGGACCAGCCATGTGGGGGCATGGCTTGCTGCCACGAGGAGGCATGGCTTGCAACTGTGAGGGCTGCAGGGGGGGCCAAAACACCAGGAGCCAGGAGCACCAAAACATGAGAAGGATGTAGAGCGTGGCTGCACGGTGCCATGTGGGGAGTAAGCGTGAGGGGTGCACCCTGCCCTGCGACCATGTGCTGCAGCCAGTGGGTGCTGCCCACATCCCCCTGCTCACTCCCCTCGGGGCTGCCTGTGGCCACGCACCCTGCCCCCCATTCCATGCCCCCTCCACAGCCCCCAGCCAGCGGCTGCTCCCAGCACAGGAGTGGTATGGGACGGCAGGGTGCCATGCAGGGAGTGGGAGTGTGGGGCGCACCCTGCCCCACCCCACCCCACCCCACATGCTATAGCCAGTGGGCACTGTCTATGCCTTGCACGGCCCTTCCCCGCATGGCACCCTGCTCCCAGTGCAGGAGTGGGGTTGGTGTATGTGGCCTCAGGATGCCTTAAGGGAAGTGGGTAGTGCCCGCCGGCTTCAGCACACGGCCACTGGGTGGGGCTTACCCCCAGCCGCTCCCTGCGCGGCACCCTGTAGCCATGCCCCCGCCCTATGCGGGGAGTGCCTGCCTGGACACATGGCTGCAGGGTGCTGCGTGGGAAGCCAGTGTGAGGAGTGCACCCTGGGTGGGCGGGGGCGGTGTGGTTCATGGCTGCAGGATGCCACAAGGGAAGCAGGCAGGGGGACATGGGCAGCACCTGCTGAATGCAGCATGTGGCCATGGGATGCATCCCTCCAGCCGTGCACCATGCTTCTCCCCACCCAGTCCAGCCATGCTGCCCCAGCCACTAGGTTCCCCTCTCCCCCCCACCCCCTCACACTCAGGGAGGCAGGAAATGGTGCAAAACTTTATTGAGCAGTCTGTGCCTCTGCAGCTAGGTGGGCACAGGCCTCTCACATGCCATATGTGTTGATGCCTCACTGTGGCATGCACACCTGCAGTGGGGCACAGCCAGAGGCTGGGATGCTGGCCACCTGTCCCCAGGCTCTGCCCCTTAGGTGCCCCCCATCCTGGGACAGCACACAAACCACATTGTAAATAGTTTTCACAGGAAAGAGGATGTTTTATTGTTGGTGGGCAGGGTGGGTGGTGGAGGGGTTCTGTTGTTGGAGGGGTTAATTCAAGTTGGGCAGTGAGGGTGCACCAGAGACTCTTCAGGCTGCCAAAGGAATACTCCACCAGGGCATGGATCTGGTCCAGGCACCAGTTAAAATGGGCCTGGTGGGGGTCCAGCTGGCCAGTGCAGGGCCACATAAGCCAGGGCTAGAGTGGGTAGGCGCGGTCCCTGATAAGGAGGGGTGGGACCACCCTAGCACCCAGCTCCCAGTCTGGCACCACCGGTGTAAAGCAGCCGCTCTGGAACAGGGCTGGCAAGGTGGAGTTGTGGAACACACACATGTCCTGGGCACTGCTCACCCACCCAGCACTCATGTTTGTGAAGGTATGGCCTGGAGCGCAAAGGAGTGAAAGCCACTCCAGCTACAGAAGGAGCAGTCACTGTGGGGTGAGCAGGTGATGGAGATGTGGGTCCTGTCCAGGACTCTGATGCTGTGGAGGAATTCCAGGGCATGGAACCGCACCCCCACCACGCAGGGTCATGCACATGGAGAACCATGTTCCCCAGCATGTCCTGGAGGGCACTGCACACCTCCAGGATGGTCTCCCTGGGAGTGGCCTTGCCCACCCCAAAGATGGCCCACATAGCAGAGGCTGGCAGGAAGATCACAGTACCACCACCAAACAAGGGGGTTGTTGTCTGTCTAGCTGCATTCAATCAATGACCATTGCATTTTAACTTTTATCTGCATCGTTTCAACAAGCAACCTCAGTGCACTGGTATCGGTTTTGTGTGAATATAGCAGCAGCTAAACGTGCACATGAACTAATTTATTAATAATTTTAATATTAACATAGCAGTATTTTTCAATAATTTGAATGCTTTTGTCTCTGGTCAGGGTAAGAACTGTCTGTGAAGCATGCTGTGTGTGTCCTACTTCCAGGGCTGACTGACTATTGCTCAGCCTTCTGGCCTACACTGTTCAAGATTTTAAAATGCCTAAAAATTATAAATGTCCAGGTAGTCCAAGGAGCTACTTAATCAAATATACTTCATTAACTCTTTTGAATGATGCTGTTTGAAAGATGTTCCTTTTTGTTTTTATTTTGTGTTTTTAGATAAGTCCTGGGGGAATCAAACATAGCCAAGATTTTTTACTTTAATGTATTCCCTGTAGTAAATGACTGCTGTGTACTCTCCAGTATCTGACTGTTGCCTACTCTACTGGTACAAAACATCCAGAGGTACGAATTATCCAGATGCCTGCCTCTAGTTTTCTACTTTGGCTCGGTGTACTCTCAAGATACAAAAGAGCATGAAGTCAGTTATGGGTGCTAGGCAACAAATGACTGACTGTTGGGCTCTCTGTCCAGCAGGTACAATAAGAGAATTAGCAAGAAGTATTAGTATTCGGGTAATGCCTGGTGGGTCTTAGCCCCTGGGGTGGTAGGTGACGGCCCTCCCTCTTCTCCACTGCCTGGGAGGTCTTAGCACCCGAGGCCCTCTCTCTTCCCCGTTGCCTGGTGGGTCTCAGCACCCAGGGTAGGGCGAAAGCCCTCCCTCTTCCCCACTGCCTGCTTGGTATCAGCACACTCCTCCCTACTGCCTGGTGGGTCTTAGCACCCAGGGTCGTAGGCGACAGCACTCCCTGTTCCCTCTTCCCCACTGCTTGGCTCCAGCTATGTGCTGCTGCTGACACTGTGCTGCCCAGTTCCAAGCAGGGGGTTGGGCGCAGGGCTGAGGGGTGGAGCAAGGAAAGGAAAACACACAAGCAAGGAAAGGAAAAATTGCAAACACACAAAAGCAAGCACAGAAAGCATGAAAACAAATGCACAAAAAACACAACCACACACAGACAAAGAACACAAACACAATAACGCAAGCACAAAAGCAAATATAAAGAGTCTAGGAGAAATATTGCCAGTGTCAAGGTGCTGGTGAAGCAACTGACTAGTTTCACAAAACACAAAGGCAAAAACACAAACCACACAAACAAAACTCTAAACAAAATCAGAAAAATAATCTTTGTTGCTCTAGTTAAAACATTCTAACTAGTCCATGTTATTTGTGACTAACTAAAAGCTAGTAAGATTAAGTTATGCAGATGTGAATGTAGAACAAACTGGGTGCGGTCACCTGCCTACTCAGTGTCAGCCTCTGGTGGGTATAATCATTAGAAATAATCACAGGACACCACCCCCACCCCCTCCGGCACCAGTCTGTCTATGAAAGAAAAGATGCCAATTCAGGAACTCTATGAATTTCTACATGGTATTTAAACATTAAAATGGTGCACCAGTTACATGTCTTTTTCTCATTAAAAAAAAAACCCTGCATTATTTGTCTCTGCCTTGCAGGGGTGCCTGCTGCAAACTTTGGGGCATCGCTGCCCAAATGGTATTGGGGTCCCCTGTCTGCTGAATGTCCTGCAGCTGGGGGGCTGGGTGGCACTGTGAATGCTTGGATTTCTACAAATGTAACTCACTCATGGTTTTATTAATGAGAAAAAAAAGAAAAGGGTGAATAAAAACATTAAAGGATTTTAATGTAAAAGAGAATGAATGATCTGCCTCCTGTCTTTTATATCCTTGTGTCAAACAGCAGACAAGGACTTTTCCCCAGGGTAGCAGCAGCAGCCACATGGCAGATTGGGGCAGGGTGGGGTGGGGGTGGTGTAGAGGTGGATTAAGATTCCTTGGGTATTGGGGATCCCCATGCTCAGGACAGCTGTCCCCACCTGGTGGGGACCCCAAGCACCCTACTCCACCCCCCGCGTAGTGACCACCACACTACCCACTGCCCAGCATGCATGCATGCAGGTGTGGGCACAGGGACCCACCCAGCGGTGCAAGGACAGCAGGATGAGCTGCCCCCCCAACCCCACCCAGCTGGGGTGGACCCACACCCAGGGGGAGGGTGTGGTGGAGGTGATGCAAAAAACAAAACCCAAGCATAGGCTCGTGATAGCCTGAGAAGTTGCTAATTGCCCTCTTTCAAATGTTAAGGCTCTCCCCTGGCACAGTGTTGCCACTTTTTCTGGTTAGGTTTGGGCTGGGACACTCTGTGTGGGAGGTTAGGGGGGCAGAAACACCCCCAAGCAAGGCATCCCCAGGCTGAGGCGGGCACAGTCCGCACCTCTACCACCTACCCACAAACTGCACAGACTGCCATGCATGCCAATCTGCCTATGAAATAAAACATGCCACATCCGGAAGGAACTACATGAATTTCAATTCTTTATTTAAAAAATAAAGTCATGGTGCATTTACATGATTTTTTTTAAAGACATTTTTTTTTTAATAATTTTTAAATAATACATGTTTTTAATTAAAAATTTGTTAAATTAGTAGAAAAATAGAAAAAAAATAGTTGGGATTTTCCTTCCCTGCACCCCTGTATATATATACTATTTATCATTTATACACTGTTATACACTATATACACTATTTAAACTTATACACTATTTGTAAACTATTTATCATTTATATATTTGCATATACGCGCATTTATATATAGGGTGAGGGTGATCCCCTGCCCTCCATTAATGCTGACTTTGTGAAGGAACATCTTGAGAAGCTGGATACCTTCAAGTCAGCCAGCCCTGACAATCTTCACCCCAGGGTACTCAAGGAGCTGGCGAGCATCATAGCCCAGACTCTAGCACGGATCTTTGAAAACTCTTGGAGATCTGGTGTAGTGCCCGAAGACTGGAAGAAGGCCAATGTGGTGCCTATCTTCAAGAAAGGGAGGAAAGTGGATCCGACTAACTATAGGCCCATCAGCCTGACTTCTATCCCGGGGAAGATCTTAGAAAAGTTTATTAAAGAGGCCATCCTTAATGGACTGGCCAACATCAACATCTTAAGGGATAGTCAGCACGGGTTTGTTGCGGGTAGGTCTTGCTTGACCAATCTCATTTCCTTCTACGACCAGGTGACCTATCACCTGGACAAGGGAGAAGAGATTGATGTCATATATCTTGACTTCAAAAAAGCCTTCGATCTGGTGTCCCATGATCGCCTCTTGGAGAAACTGGCCAATTGTCGCCTTGGGTCCTCCACGATCCACTGGCTGGAAAATTGGCTCCGGGGTCGGACCCAGAGGGTAGTAATCGATGGAAGTCACTCATCGTGGTGTCCTGTGACCAGTGGGGTCCCCCAAGGCTCTGTCCTTGGACCCATACTGTTCAACATCTTCATTAATGATGTGGACACTGGAGTCAGAAGCGATCAGAACTGGCCAAGTTCGCCGATGACACCAACCTCTGGGGCAAAGCATCCACACCAGAAGACAGGCAGGTTATCCAGGCTGACCTGGACAGGCTCAGCAAGTGGGCGGACGAGAATCTGATGGTGTTCAACGCCAATAAATGCAAGGTGCTCCACCTTGGGGAAAAAAACCCGCAGCATCCTTATAGGCTCGGCAGTGCTATGTTGGCTAGCACTATGGAAGAAAGAGACTTGGGGGTCATCACTGACCACAAGATGAACATGAGCCTGCAATGCGATGGAGCCATGCGCATGATCAGAGGTCAGGGAAGCAGACCCTACGATGACAGGCTGAAAGCCCTGCAGCTCTTTAGCCTGGAAAAGCACAGGCTCAGGGGTGATCTGATGGGCACCGATAAGTTTATCAGGGATGACCACCAGTATCCGGGGGAATGTTTGTTCACCAGAGCGCCCCAAGGGATGACGACTAGGTCAAATGGTCATAAACTACTACAAGACTGTTTGAGGCTGGACATAAGGAAGAATTTCTTTACTGTCTGAGCCCCCAAGGTCTGGAACAGCCTGCCACCGGAGGTGGTTCAAGCGCCTTCATTGAACACCTTCAAGAGCAAACTGGATGCTTTGACCCCAGCTGACTTCCTGCCCTTTGGGCAGGGGGCTGGACTCGATCATCTTCCGAGGTCCCTTCCAGCCCTAATGTCTATGAAATCTATGAAATCTATGAAATATTATATATTTACTCATACACTGTACACACTATTTAAACACTACTATCTATTGATACTGACTACTGATATCTGACTATCTATGTATACCTATTTTTTTCCACTTTCTTGTTATTTACTATGTTCTTCTATTTCTTCTGCTGTTATGGATCCATGCTTTCCTTTATTCATCCTTTTCAATTAATGATCTCAAAAGTCTTCTGCAGGGGAAGAAAGAAGAAGAGGACGGGTTTTGGCCCACAGTCCAAACACCACCCTCTTCACCTCCCCCCTGTAGAGGCTACAAATTTGGTGAGATATTTATGATATTACTGTGTATATGCATGTCTAGCATGCAGTGCCTGCCTGCACTATTTATTGTGTTTCTGGAATGCCAATGGCAATTATAAGAAATAGGAAATCACTTCCAAAATATTCAAGTATTAGGAAGAGGTGCCACACTCCCTCAGTTTCAAACTTATCATTTTGGTGCTGCTGCTGCTGCTGTGCTCTGCAGTTCAGAACACCATGCTGGGTGCAGGGGGTGGGAGTGTGGAGGTGGGGGAGCACATACAGGACCTTTGGTGGTGGTGGTATGGGCATGACCACTGCCAGAGAGTAGTACACCACAGTCTGAACTGGCAATGTATTTGGTTGCTCCTGCATTTTTCTCTGTCTGTATAAGTGCCAGCTAACTACTGCAGGACAGAGAGATGAGAGATGTCCCCAGCAGCGTGCGCAGCCTGCTGTCAGCTGTGAGAGCGGGGGAGGGGGAGGATGAGCAAATGCCAAAAAAAAATCAAAAAATAAAAATAACAGCAGCCAATAACAGCAGCACCTAGTGGACAAAGGCCTGAAATAGCGCAGCACCACCTATGTTTAGTGCAAGCTAGTGGATCACAAGATGAATAATCATTTGCAAAGCAGACACTTGTCTCCACTAAGTTCATGCTTTTGCTCTGGAATAGAACCCTAAACATTTAGTTCACACAGTAACATTTACATAATCTGCAAATTGCTTACTGATGTGGACATAAATTGTTCATTAGCTTTTCAAATGTGTTTTGCCTGTCAGATGCAAAAGGACTGGTCTCTTGAGATATTCAAGAACCATTAGGAGTAATTAAAGCTTCCTCTTCCTGCTTTTATTTTTTAAAGAACATCCAACAAAAGTTACTAGTTCCACTTTGATTCTGATAATTTTACATTAAGAGTATTAACTACTAACAACATCAAGTTCTCATTGTTGCACTATTTTTTCTTGATCTCGGTTATTTTCCTTACATATACTTCTTCCCAAGCTTAAAAGACTATGCCTATACTAGGGATGCTTTATCAGTATATTCCACATGGATGGATGCATACCAGCAAAGCTCCAGGTACTAGTCAAGTAAAACCATCTTCTTTGAGAGGAACTGGCAATACAATGCAAACAGTTCCCTAACTGCAAGTACAATCAGTATTTATGTAGCATCTCCCTCAGTATAGAAATTACAAATTGACTAAACTCGAATAAAAGATATAAAGTTGGTCAAAGCAGGCATACAGGGATAGTACATTAACATATTATTGTGCGGTATTACGAAACCAAATTATTTCAACTCTCTCATTTTCATAAAATATAAATACAGTAAGAAACCCAAGATATTTCATCTCAATCAGGAAAAAAATCATTCTGGTAAGTTAAACAATATTTTGAGTTCACTATCATTTTGTTTAATTTCATTTTAAATTCAATACAATATATTATATTTAACTGCTAATATTATATTTGTGATGTTTCAACATTAAAAGTAATGTTTCAATATTTTCTAGCACAGTAAATGTACAGCTCTACGCAGGATAGAATTTGAAGCCCCTCTTGCACTCCATCCCATATACCCACTGCAATGTGAGCAAGTTACTTGCTCAAGTGAAAGCAGCACTTGAACTCTAACTCACACCACCACCTCTACCACCACCACCCAGCCATAGAAACTCACCAGGGTTGAAACTGCCATTAAAGTTCAATCAGAAGGTATTCTGTATAGGCTAGAGTCTAGAAGCAACACCAGACTAAGAGTCTGGGCTAATTTTGCAGTGAAAAAATCCCTTAAAATGATGCATTCTTCCTGTGAATAATAATGTAGTAGTAAATCTAATAAGAGAATTAGAGAAAAGGAAAATAAAGTGTATGGCATAATTATTTCTCAATAAAAATGTATTTCTTTTGACAATAAACATAATATTGGATAATATATGTGTACATCAATTTTTAATATATACAGCGAAGTTTTTCAACATAACCTAACAGTAAAAAAACTATTTTACTTGTTCATCAAGTGTGATTGAAAGGATACTTTTTGATTTTTCCTCAGCTAAAGGTGTTGCAGTCCAAATCTGTACCTCACCAAACCCTGCAATCTGAAAATCTCCAAGGCTGCATATGTCAAAACTCAGGAGAGAGATCTAGGTACAGAACTCTCAAAAGTGGAGATCACAAAAGAGGACAAACCCCTACATTCTGCCTCCTTCCCTTTGGCGACAAGAGACTTTGGTCAACCTACTGCATCAAACATATCTCATTCCATTTAGACACAACAAAATATCCAGATCATACCCTGAGTTACGTTAGAAAGCCTGTATGCAAAAAGATATCTTCATACATATGTGGTGAAACTGGTTGTTTATGCAGGGTTTTTAGATATCTGTCAGAAAAAAAACATTTGCATAATAACTGTCTTGCCCTCCCCACCCCGCCCAAACCTTTCACCCCAAGTTTTCTTTCTTGAGATACTTCCCAACCTTCCAAGCATGGCTTATTACTGATTTCTGTGCATCCAGTTCATCTCAGCAGCTGTCCATGTGATAGCCAGAGTATGGAAACTGCCAAGCACACCAAATGAGAGAGAATGGATAGACAGAATATGCTACATATTAACTATGGAAAAGCTATCTGCTTTGCTAAAAAAAAAAAAGTATGAGGATTTTCATGGCTCCTAGGTTGCCATGCTAAAATTACTTAACATAAAAGAAAAACACCACAGTTATACTGTAATGTGGAGATATAATCAGGGGTCCTAGTTTTCTCTGTTGAAAAATCACATATTTGCTGATTTAAAACCCCCAAAGCCATGTGTTTCCATTATTAAAATGAAACACCACTATATAGTCACTATAAAAAATAAATTCTAAATACTGATACATTTTTGCATTTGATTTTGGCTTTTTTTATCATGGAAAATCAGAGGCCCCCGACCCCTTCACTCACCAGGACATGGGTCCAGCTGCAGCTGCCCACCTTCCCCACCCCACCCCCAAACACACTTTGTGGTGCTGAGCAGCCCTGCCCATGCCATTACTCCTTACCCGCAAGCCATAGACCCCAGCCCTGCCTGTGTCCTTCACTCCTGACCCTCAATCCCCCAGGCACTGCTAGTACCCCTCACTCCCAACCCAGAGTCCCTCCAGCCCTGCTGGTGCCCCTCACTTCCCACCCACATCCTGCTGGTCCTGCTGGTGCCCCTCACTCCTGACCCACAGCCCCCTAGCCCTAGTGATGCCCCTCACTTCCAACCCACAGCCCCCTGGCCCAGATGGTACTCCTAACTCCTGACCCAGAGCCCCCCTGGCCCTGATGGTGCCTCTCACTCCGCACCCACAGCCCCCTGCTACCCTCAAGCCCTGCCAAAGGAGGCCCCCAGCTGCCCAGGCTACAGGGCCAGGGACCTGCCAGCACTGCCTGAGCCCTGGCTGCCACCTGTGGGAAGCAGCGGCTGGGGGGCTGCTGCAGCAGAGTAAAGCGTGGAGCTCAGCTCCCCCCACACTGGAGCAGAGCCTGTGGTGGGGGCACATGTGGGCTGATCGCTGCAGGCCTGGGGCTCCCTTCCCTACTGCTCTCCCCATGGCCCAGCGGGCAGGACCCGGCACAACACGGCAGAGTGGGGTGGGGCAGTGTGGAAAGGCTCGGTGCTGCTGCTGGTGGCAGCACCCTGGCCATCTGGCAGCAGTGGGGGTGGTGATGTGGAGTCATGCCTCCACTGCTGCTAGGTGGGCAGGGGGCAACTCACCATGGTGGCATGAAGCTCCCAGAAATGGCACTGAACTTCCCCGCCCTGCTCTGCCCTGCCACACCAGGTCCTACCTGTGGGTGGTGGAAGCCCTGGGGAAGGGCAGTAGGGCAGGAAGGGAGAGGGAGAAATGAGGCAGAAGTTAGAGGGGCAAGGAGCAGAGATTGGAGCAGGGCCAAACCATAGTAAAGCAAAACCCAACTCAGGGTCCAAATAACAGTTTTATTAAATGAACACTGTACTGTACAGCTTGGTTCCCATCCACACTCACACAAGCACTCCCACACACACACACACCAGGAGCAGGAGAAAGAGACTCAGTGGAAGAGCTGGAGTCCAGGTAGGGACGAGAACCAGAGTCCAAGTCCTTGGTTGAAGAGAGGGAGGGGGTGATAGCTACCTATCCAGGCAGGGCGGGGGTCCTCGATGGCTAGTCAGGGGCTTTCTACAGCAGGTGTTGTCCAGAGGGGGTCCAAGTGTCCAGGGGTTGTCCTTGGCACAATGATGGATTGCCTCATCTTTTGTTTCTTGAATGCAGAGGGTGGTTCCAAGGGCTGGGTCGTTGATCCAGGTATTGGTTTTGATGCTGAGGTGATTTAGTAGGGGGTCCTGCTATCATTGTGTTTCACTCATCCATTCACTCTTTTGTTTCAGGCATTCAAGGAAAACCAATTTACATTGGAGGGGTAGGTATGTGTCATAGTTGCAACATATTGTATAGGCCAGGGGACACAAGGTGAAGGCTTGACATACAAAATGGCAACTTGACATTACTTTACAGACACAGGCCTAAACCATACATTATTAATATGAGACAATAAAAATCAATGCAAAAAATACAAGGAATACAATGTAATACACTATAGAACAGTAAAAATCAATACAAACATAACAGACCACTATTTACACTATAAAAAGGGGCTTATTACAGTAATAGCATACAAGAACTCACCTTAGCTTACCTAGTACTACTTGTAATCACTCATAAGGGATGGAGAGGGCAGAGAGAAAGAAATGGTTAGGGGAAGGGGAAGGATGGTATTTCAAAATACATAAAAAGGAAAACCGGGGGTTTTGCTACATGAATGCATGTTGTTTTCATGTTGTTTTCATGTTGCATGTTTTATGTTGTATGTTGCAATAAATGCGGCATTATGCCAGATAAGATTCATGATTGTTTTTAATGCACAGTGTACGCCCTGTGTGCACAACATTTAATTGGTGAACCCTATTAAAACAATGGGTCCAAGAAAAAGGAACCTGTCCCTGGAGTAAGGGACATGACAGCTTAACGCAGGCTTGTCAGGCATTTAATGTTTTGGTTACTGCCACCAAACCAAAAGTAGCTGAAGTAAAAGAAAACAGAAGCCATTTTAATTTTCTGGAAGGCTGCAAAGTACTATACAAATTTAGCTCAGAGTCAAAGACAGTTGAAATATGTATATATATATAGAGAGAAAAAGAAGTAATTTAAGAAAATAGGTTGATACATATAAAGTACAGTTCTCTGGCATAGCTGCAGGAGAAGTACAGACTGCTACAACTTTATGAGGCACAGCGACAGTAAATCTGCCAAGAAAAGGAAACCTCTATGTTGTGAGTAATTTGATTAATTCATGTAAAAAAATGTATGAATCCAAAAGATTTTGCAACACTTCCCCCTAATGTAAAGAGTAGATTAGGACACTCAGTGTTAAAACTGAACCACTTTTTTCCCCAGAAAAGTTCCATTTAGAAAAAGACAGAGAACAATGGAAACAGTAAGGCAGCTACTATACAAAAAGAAATGTAAAAAGTGTTTAAAATTAAAAGGGCTACTAAAAGAAAAATTAACAGTTTAAATACAAGAGGGGGCAGGAGAAGAAAGTATAAAAATGAAACTTAAGAGAAAAGAAAAAGAGCTGCTCTAAGTTGTAACCTAATTTCAGAATAACTGAGATCATGCTGTGGTTAAGTATAATGCCTTCTATTGCTGGCTCGATAGGAAGTCAGTAGCAGAGAAGACTAATCTCTGTGCTAAAAACTATGTAAATGTTGATAACAAAAATGAAGCCTAAAAAATGGGCTGCTTTACAGACATTATTAAGCTATTTATGTAAAACAGAGTGTGTAAACAGTGTTATGTGCTTGCTCTGTGCCTACAGTGTAAGGCAGAGACTGTCAAAAGTATGAATGTGAGCACTCTCATCAATAATGGGATAAGATAGATCTAAAAACAGTGTAAATATTCTAAAAAGAAAAGTGTTAGCAGCTATTAAAGTTTTTGCTGTTACTAAGTAATTAATAAAGTTAACCAAAATAATTAAATCAAAACATTTCCTAAAGTCTGGCAGAAAAAGCATTAAAATACAGCAAGATACCAGCATGTGTTTTAAATAAGACATTAAGCTTCATCCTCACAAAAATAGTGTAAAATTCACTATGGGATAAAATAAAATTATAAATTCATAATAGAAAATTTAAGTTAAAAAACTAATAATATAAATGTTTAGTATAGATAACTCTTTTTTTTATTTTGGTCCATTTTAAGAATAAACAAGAGCCTCAAAACTAACAATGAACTTCAAAGCTTTGGATGAAGTAATAACTGTTATAGTGCCTGATATAGCAAAATACCCTAAAATTCCAGCAGCTATAGCAGAAGGGGTGAGATGATTTTTAGTATTAAATTTAGCTAATTTAGGTATTTATAGGTTATTTTCATGGCACAAAATGCTAGTGTAATTTTAAATTTATATTAAAAAATACCACTACACTATTGTTTTATCCTACTTTAATATGTAAATGTATATGTTTGTATAAATGTGTGTGTGTGTGTGTGTGTGTGTGTGTGTGTTCCTCCACCAGAATTACAATAATGTGTGCATTGCCACTGCATGTCAGCAGGGTAAATTTACAAATATGAATAATATTTTGCTGCCAGGAATTTTCCTTGGCAGGGTTTGTGTGTTTACTTTTGCAGAACCCATAATGTAATCAAGCTAGTAACAAAGGTGATGGATAAACTACGAGGCCTCGGTGCCATCAACAGCATCTTCTTCATATAAGCCATGGTTTTTCTACAACAATGAAGATTGTCTTGTCTGGTTTTTTGTTGCTCATTTTGTTGTTTAATATATTTACTTGCTAAAAGTTTAAATGCATATAAATATCATAGAGATGTAATAAAAATTATTGGGGAATACACCATCTAAAAATTAAATTTGTCTGTGGATCCCAGACCAGGACACTTCTGTCCAACTTGGACTGGAAGGATGTCCTGCTCCTTAAAGTGAAAAGTAACAGTTCATATGGAAATTCCAGGTTAAAGGCACTATGGTAATGTGTGTATTCTTTATAATTGTGGTTACATATATAGATAAATAGCTAGATAGATATTTGTTTTATTTTTGTTATTTTCCAAAAAAATCTCATTGACATTTACATGTAATATATAATGTTAACTTACCAGGTTATGTGTGAAAAAAACCTCATAAACCAGTTGTTTTAAAGAAAACAGGAATATATGGAGTCAAAACTTCCCTAAACCTGGAACCCATGTGCCACAATGATGGTTGAAAACAAAATTAAATGTGGCTCAACGATGGTGCAGTGCCATTTGGGCAGCTGCAAGACTGGAAGGAGAACGGATTAATGGAACTATATTACTCCCCCGAGTAAATAGACATTGGGCTCAAAGAACTGCGGATGGATGTGAAGCTGCATCCACCTGCATGTGTGAACACCACTCAGAAGGTTTTATTCGTTTGGAATATCTGCTGCAACCAGACTCTGTGTGTCTTAGTGCAGACAATGGGGTCTGTCAATATATCATAGAGCTTGATCGATATAATAAGTCCATTCTTACTGATGTTGGAAAAGGTTGTGTCTATCTAAGAACCTGGCGTCCCATAGTAAGGGCAAATGACTGGTATAATCTAACTTTTCCTGATGGCAAAATTTGCCTATGCCAGGTAATTGCCTTAAATGGGTGTGCCATAAATTATATTCAGAATAAGGTTGTCCGACACTGTTTCACCTAGGGATATGGACTATATAAAGATCAGCACTTACACCCTGTTCCATTAGGTATTTCTCATGCTTTATTGCAGAGCCTTTTAGCTCATCCAGAAATTAAGCAACAGGTTTCCAATTAAATGAATGGAGCAAAGGCAGTTTATTTTTGAGTCCATTACGAGAGTAAACAAACATAGATGTTCTCACTCGTGCCCGTGACAAACAAAATACTCTTGGTAACCGAAGAGTGAATGATGTATGTATGTGACAACGTGAAGGAAGACACTCCTCTTGCGGCAGGTGAAAATAGCCTTCAGTGGTTTAAAGGTTAAAGGCTGCAGCGAAGTCAAGTCAGCAGTTAAGGATTACCAGATACTACATCATGCTTCACCCTTATGGCTGAAGACTGCAAGCAATGACCCCCATGAACACTACAGACCACAAAGCAGAAGATCATGTCCTACCAATCCCAGCCTGCCAACAGGACAAGGAAGATGACCTTCGCGTCTGACTCAGCCGAATCCCTAGGCTTGTATGGACAGCTATCACTATAAAGAATGAACTCACAGACAAGGTTTTGGGTCTTTTCCCCCTGCAAGGAGTTTTAGGCGCATCCAGCAAGACCGGACTCCAACTCTTATGGTCAACCGGGCCGGTCACCACACTGACATGAGCAATTTAGACCTTGGTAATACCTTAACCTTTGCAGGACTGTCTAACTTCTGAGTGCATGCTTCTCTATTTTGAATGAATGAATGAATGAAGTATGCATGGGAATGAATGAAGAAAATAACCTTACTGTTCTTTATTGTTTTCACATTGCGTGCCTTGTTTTAGGTTCCGAAAAATACAGCGGCGTGCCTTATCTCCTGGTAAGATTCCTGCTTGTTTTTAATTCACACTGTACACCCTGCGTGCAGAACATGACGATCTAGTTGGAGAGGGTCTTGTTTTGAGCAGGGGGTTGGACTAGATGACTTCCTGAAATCTATTCCACCCCTAACTTCTATGATTCTATAATAAAACCTTGGCCCATGATGCACATGGTGCTGTGGCTATATGGCCAAGCAGCTTGTCAGGGCTAAGGGGTTGTGAGCTGGGGCCACTGCCCTTAGGAATACTCTAACTAGCAGCTGCACAAGTGCTTGCCCTGCTGCTCCAGGTACCCTGGGGTCACTGGTGCTGCTGGGCTTGGCCTCACTCTGGCCTCGGCTGGCACTGCCTGCACTGGTCCCTGATTTCAGTCCCTGCCAAGAGTATTTCTATGGAGGAGCTGTGCCCTGGGGCTTGTATGTTCCAAGCGTAGCAAACATTTGGCTGAAACTGGGCAACCCACATCATTTTGCAACTCTTGCACAATTGCTATTAGGATGGTCAAACATTGGAACCAGCTATCCAGAGAAATTGTGGAAGCTCCATCCTTTGTAACTTTCAAGAGCAGGTTAGACAGACACTTGGCAGGGATGGTTTAGTCAGGGATGCTGGTGCCTTGAGCAGGGGGCTGGACTAGATGGCCTTGTGAGGTCCCTTCCAGGCCTACCATCCTATGATCCTAAGGCACTTGCCTACAGTCCAGTGCTGAGCCCACTCCCCTCTCACAGTCTCAGAGGAAGACATTTTAAACAGACAGAAAGATGGGACGGTGCCCTCGTGTGTGACTTCTATAATTGCAGAGCAGGTAGAGCACTGCACCCTGGAATAAATCTGAGCTGTGTAGCAAGCCATTGCTTTGCTCATGCTCCTTTCCCACTATCCAGAATCACAGACCACCCCTCCCGCAGCCCTCCTCCCCTCCCTCCCAGCAAATTTCTGTGTTTCTTTCAAGGACGTAGCAATGATCATCCAAATGTCTGTAATGTTTTGGACAGAAAGGTTTTCTTTCCCTTCAAACATATTTTCTATGAACTGATTTGAACCTTACCCAGACGAGCTCTGCTACCAGCCACAGCCCCAGTGCCATGGTGGTGGTGGTGCTCAAGAGGCTCAGAGCTGGGAGCCAGGCTACTGTCTTGGGCCTGATCTCCCCTGAAGGAGATGGCAGAAGGAGTGACACTGGGGTGATGAGGGAAGATCCCTCCAGCTCTAAGAGCTGTCTGCTGAGGACAACACAGTGAGCAGGAATTGTCCTGAGCCACAGACTCTGCTCAGCAGTGCAGAGTGCAGGGCTCCGTCTGCTCCCCAGCTGCTTGGGTGGCCTGGGATCTCCGGGCTGGGCTTTGGACTGCGGCTTGGGTGCTGCACAGCCCAGTGCACAAGACTTCCTCGGGTCAGGCTCCTTAGATACTCTTGCTGAGAGCTGGAGCAGTGGGAGCTACCTTTAGAGTTCAGGTCAGAGAATGGGAAAAGTTCAGAGCTGTCTTTTTGTTTGGGATGGGCCGGCCTCCTGGGGTAATATTTAGGCCGCAGACAGGTAGACTTGTCCTAGCTATTATAAGTGGGAGGGTTGCTGGGGACCCACCTGGGTTGGGTTTGGGAGGGTTCATGGCGGTGTGGTGAGTCTCCGGTGTGGAAGGGCTCCTCTTGCTCCAGGGCTGTTTAGGAATCTCAGGGCCTCCAGGCTGGGCTGGGCAGCTGGGTTTGGGGGCTTTGCAAGCCAGGTCCTGTAGTCAGGATTAGAGCTGAGTGTGTGCATCAGCTGGGTGGTTGCAGAAGTCTAGTGCTACTCGTAAATCTATCATTGGCCTACATACCTTAGCAGAAGCAAGTGTGATAATATGCAGAAGCAATTATGTAGTGAAACTAAACAGTTCTCAGCTGCGAAGCCTTTGTGTAGGGAGATGAGACATTTTTACCACAGTGGGACTCCTGCAGGTCTGCTCCGGACGTGTGCATGTTCCTCCGTGCAATTAATCAGACCAGGGCTGGACTTTTGGCCACCACGTAGCATTTGGTCTGGGAGGTTTCCCACTGGTGGAGTCAGGCTTGAATGTGGGAGGTGTCCTCTTTCTCAGAGTGCACGTTGCGAGCAAGAGATCTCCTAGCTGGGCGCAGTGGTGGGGTTTGGGGCTTTCCCCCAGGAATTGTGCAGTGAAGATGTTCTGGTCACTTGGCTGGGGGCTCCTAAAGGAGCCTGAGTTTGTGTGGGGTGAGACAATGTGAAGGGTTATTGGTGCTTTTCTACTTGGCAAAGGTAGGGCTCCCACTGCTGTTTGTTGGACACTGGGAGTTTGACTAGAGACCATGCTGCGTGGAAGTGGGGTGGACCCTGGGCCCCCCATGTATGCTTAGGTTTGGAAAAGCAGCAGCGCTGGGCTCCACAAGGTGCATGTGGGTCTTTCCCAGCCATTTCCTATAGTCAGCTTGCTGAGGGTCTCCTGCCTGAGGCTGCTGCAGCAGCCTGAAGTGGGAATGGGGCTGGGCCTGATGTTATTATTCGGGATCGAGAACAAGCAAGTGTGGAGCTGTCTTTCTGCTTGCGATTAGTAGGACTCCCTATTAGTGCTGTATTAGGACAAAGGTGCCTGGCCTCCTCCACGCTGCTAAGAAGCTGGATGGAGCGTGGGACCCCGCTTAAAGTTGGATTCAAGAAGTGTTTTGGCAGCAAGGAAATTTGCAGCTGGGCCTAGCGATGGGGTTTTGGGCTTTCCAAGATTTTGCTGTAGCCAGGTTGCGTGGGGTCTCCTGCTGGAGCAGGCTGAGCTACGGTTAGGGTGCAGGGTTGGTGCATGGCCCTGAGTCTGGTCCACCACATCTGTTTGGAGAAGGGAATGCAGAGCAAGCCAAGGGAACGAGGCAGGGGTGTAGCTGGTCAGCAGGGATGCATTGCTGTGCACATAGCTGCATGCAAAGGGGACCGTACCCATTGCTGATTTTGGCACGGGTGAAAAACAAGGTGATTCTGGCAAAGTGGGTGAGAGAACTGGGCATTTCCTCCACCTGCCCTTGATTTGGGGCAATTCCAGGTCTGGCCAGAGGGACGCCCATCCCCAGGCAGTGTGGAGAGTGGGCCAGGTGGAAATGGAGGCTGGGCTGGCGGCCGGAGGGGCTGCAGCGCTGGGTGTGGGGGGGCGGTGGAACTCGTCCCCTTGCGTCGCCGCGGCAGCGCTCTTATCATCGCGGCGCTGCGGGTTCCAGGCAGTTGCAGGCGGAGGCTGGAGCGGTGCTGCCGGGTGCCCGCTGTCTGCAGGGACACGGGTAAGGCGGGTGCACAGTGCACTGCCCCCTCTCCCGGAGGGAGGAAGTGCAGCCACCGCACCCACACAACACAGGCACCTGGAGATGCGGTTTCTCCTCCGTTTTAAAGACAGCGAGAGTTGAAGCACAATCCCAAGTCAATTCCCCAGCTGAGCATTCATCTCCTGGGTGAAATCACCATCCAGGGGCAGTAGTTCATGCGTGTTCATGCGATGTTCAAGTCCTGTCTCATTTCTGATCCCAACTGTCAGACCCTAGCTGGAGAGCGACAGGAGAACCAGTCGCAGGGAGGATTTCGCTCTGTGATCTCTCACCGAGGAGGGAGCAGGTAACGATTGGGTCCTTAGGCGACGGTGCCAGAGGCTCCGGCAGGGGCAGAGCTGGGAGGGGAGCGAGGGTCTCTCTGCTTTCAGGCTTGTGGCCTGTATTCGGAAAAAAGTGAAGAACAAACACGGAGCCAACAGGACTCTTGCTTTGGAGACGGGCTGGCAAACGTCCCGTCCCAGCTGTGTGTGAGGGAGCAGGAGCTGGGCATGCTCTGGAAGACACCCCTACCCAGAACGAAATGTTTGCGCTCTAATCTTGTATGTGTTTTATCTTCGATTCAGTCCACCTTTTCCAGCTCAGGTGTCACAAAGCTTCGAAACGCCTCCCCCTCCATGGGTCACTTCCCTGCTAGGATGACTGAAGCATGGTGCACAGCCCGTGCGGACTAAAACACTGGCGCAATCCAATTAGAGCCACCTTTACTGACTGTGCTGAGCAGGGGCATTGGTCTTCCCTGGGTGATACCAGTCATGAAGACGAGCTCAAGGGAGAAGCCAAAAACAGTTGCGAGGTGCAAGAAGCGGAGTGAGGAGGGTGGCAGGAGTTTCTCTTGCATGTCAGGAAAGGGCCCGCAAGCGAAGGTCTGGGCGGAAGATGATTGCTGGCAGGGGCCAGCAGAGAGGGAACGGGACAGGAGGGAGGAGAGGTGCCGTTTTGTTCCAGGGAAAGGGGCTGTGCAAGAGGATGGCTTCCAACGCGGTGGCATAGTCCTTTTCAGGGGTAGGCGTCAGCCCCATCTGACGGCAGCGACTGCGGGTCCAGGCAGCGTGGTGACATTCATTGGAGGCGAGGAGGGAGGCCTCATTTTGGGAGCCAAAGGGAGGAGTGTGAGGTGTCCAGAGGGCCAGCGAACATCTGCCCAGCAGCGCTCCATCCCCCAGGGCAGGTGAGGGGCCAGCAGCGTGTCGCGGGGGCTTCCCATGCCTGTGCAGGGAACTGCAGAAAGGGGCAGGAAATTCAGGTCCCTGCAGCGTGGTGACCCATGCCCTGTCGCTCTTTGACACCACCTCCAGGGGGATGGAAACATGCCCAGGTGCTGAAGCTCCCCAGCCCTCCCAGGTCAGCCAGTGTTGCCCAGGCTCAGTTTGCAGGGAGACAAAAGTTGTGGTGGTGCTAAGCTCTAGCAGGTGGCAGGGAAGAGGCCCCTGTCCTCCTCAGTTTGGCACTCCCAGATCCCTGCCCCAGGATCCATTGCAGGGGCTGCCTGGGCTCCCAGGGGCTTCAGCCCCTGGCCCCTCAAGAGGGCCAAACGGTGAGAGGCAGGAGCAGGGAGCTGGGTGTCCAAACCAGTTGCAGGTCTTTGAGCCTGAGCCCAGGGCTCTCCCCTCCTGCCAACCTGAGCACTAGGGGTGCTGGGGGCATAGGTGAACTCAGGGTCCATGTGCCTGTCACCTGGGTGAGCAGGGGAGGGGGCAGACGGGTCTGGAGGGGGTGCCCTGAACCCCAGGTCATGACTGCTCCTCTTGGGTGCCAGGATGGACAGGCTGCGGCGGATGCTGAGGCGGAGGTCGGCCAGGGTGGTCAGCGTGGGAGCAGAGAGCAGCAGGGGGCCTGGGCAGGAGGATTTGGGTCCCGCCTGCCATGATGATGAGGGGCCCATCAAGGCAAGGAGGTGGCTGTGCCCCATCTGCTGCCGAAGAAAACTGGCAGCTCCCGACACAAAATGGGCAGCTCCTGGCACCAGGAGAAAGCAAGAAAGGAAACCCACCACTTCCAGGACCAAATGGAGGTGGCCCTGGGTACACCTGGGCAAGCAGGAGCCGGCAGCAGAAGAGCGCCAGGCAGAAGAGCTGCGCAGCTCCCCTCCCATGTCATCGGGGAGCCTTGAGCCCGACCCTGCAGGCCCACAGTGGGAGGCAGCCCCCTCCACAGCCCGGGACGAGGGCCCGTCCTCCCTGGGCCGTGAGCTGAGCGAGTCGTGCAGCAGCTCCAGACTGAGCTGCGGCTCCTCCTGGGGCCAACAGCTCCCTGGAGTCCGGGACCACCAGCCCGAGTCACGGATCCTCCTCGGGGGACTCCAGCAGCTCCCCGGAGTCGCGAAACACCAGCCCGAGCCCCAGCTCCTCCTCGGGGGACTCCAATAGCTCCCAGGAGTCCCAAAACACCAGCTCCAGCAGCAGCTCCTCCTCGGAGGACACTCACAGCTCCCCGGAGTCCGGGACCATCCCAGCCCCCAGCCGCACAGGTGAGGGGGGCCGCTGGGGGCCTGGAGGTCTCAGGGCCATTCACTCTGTGAGGCTAATCGGACCCTCCAAAATTTGCACGGGTGGATCCCGGTGAAGGCGAGGGGGCTGAGCCACACGACCCTCTTTGTCCATGTTTCAAGTGGTGACAGTGTGGATGGGGTGAAGGGGGAGCCAGGGGCACTTGAGATGGGGACAGGCACCTCCTGGCGGAGCAGCAAGAGTCCAGCCTCCTCTCAGCTATGGGGGCGGGAGGCTGCAGGGGAGGAGGAGGGTGCTGGAGAGGGACCATGTGAGACTCCTGCTGACCGGGCTCTTATGCTGGCGAGGGCAGCATGGCACCATCTCTGCCCCCCACGCCCCACCTCCCTTCTTCTCAGGGGTCCTGAAGTCACCCTCTCCCCTTTCCTCCCCGCTGCAGTGATTCCCAGACCGGCCACTGAGGAGGATGACAATGATGAGGAGGAAGATGAAGATGGGAGTCCACCTCAGGAAACTGCCCTCCTCCTTGTGACGAAACACCTCCAGGAACCAGGGAAGGTATGAAACTTCCACAATGGGGCCAGCCCCCACTCAGTCCTGCATTCCCGCATCCAGCCCATGGGGAGATCCCATCCCTGGGAAACTGAAGCCCGCAAGGGGAGACACTCAGGCCATGAGCTCTGCTCAAGGTGGGTATGGGCCCAGGACCAGGTGCATGTCAGCCCAGTACGGTTCCCAGGAGGCCCAAGTCCTGCAGTGGGTTGGGAAGGAACAGGATGCCCCTGGCTGAGAGCCTGCCTTTGCCTCGGTATCGCTCCCGTTAGTCGCTGGACGGGAAGGATGGGCAGCGCTTCCTGCTAGCAATCCTCACCCTGAGCACAATTGCGGAGCAGAGCACAGAGGTGGCCATGGCGGTGGAAGGCCTGAAAGTGTCCGTGGTAGAGAAGATCGTGGTGAGTAGCTCGTAGCACGGGATGGTGTGGAGAGACGGAAGGGGAGGAGAAATGGTCTCGTGAGCCAGGAAGGAAGGGAGAGGTGGAGATGAATCTGAGCGAGGGCCAAGCGTACCTGGGCCTGGGTGTCGGGCTGGGGCAGCAGACAAGGGAGATTTTGGAAGACTCCGGGGGCAGTCACGGTTTTGGAGGACAGAGGAGGGTGAGAACAGAGAACAGGTGAGTGGTTTCACAGGCATGTTTGCGAGGCCGTGGGATGGAAAGGACCAGCTGGGTTGTGTGGGTTGGAGGAGGACGGGTGAGGCACCTCCCGGGTTGGCTGGGATCCTGCTGCCTGCACCTGGAGCACTGGGTGGTCTCCCGTGTGGGACGTGGCTGTGGGCTGTGGGGCCCTAAGCTCACCCCGCTCTGGGTGTCCCAGGAGCTGATGGAAAACATCCATGTGGAGGCCGACCGAAGAAACATCCTCACGTACAGCATTGACGCCATCCGTAGCCTCAGGTACTGGGACCTCTGCTCGAGTCTCCTAGCTCTGCCATGGGCCAGGGGCAATCCAGGAACAGAGATGCTGCCAGTTTCTTGCCCACCCGTTTTACCCCCACCCCGCAGAGCTCAGTCTGACACCTGCTCCTCTCTCCTGACAGCGAACTGAAGTTGAGCCTGGAGCCAGGCCTGGAGTCACGCCTCCTGTGGGCTGCGATTGAGAAGAGCTTCCTGGCCATAGGGCATGAGAGCCATCGCAACCAGGTAGGTGCTCCTGCCACTGCCCTGTCCCACAAGGCACCCCCTGGCAGGTGTGGCCCCCGGCTGCGTGGGACTGATTCTGGGCTCTCCCTCCCCTTCCAGGTCATGCAGAGGCTGTACGTCGAGTACTTGCAGGGCCTGCTGTGCCACTTCTTGTTCAGCGCCCCCAGCCTGGGCAAATTATACTCCATTTGGGAGGTGAGCATGATGCAGAGGGGCTGGACTCGGGGAGGGACAGGCTCCAGCCCCATGGACTTCAGCAAGCCTCTCTCAAAGGGTAGGGCAGACGGTCAAGCCCGAGCTCAAAGCCTGGGCACTGAGGAGGAGGGTGCGGGAAAGGCTGCTGGGTACAGCAGGGGCATGTCACATTAATCTGAACATCTTCATCCCACAGCACTTAACATTTTGGATCGAGGCACCGGATGCCCTGTACCGAGAGCTGGGCATGAAGATCGTAACCGGGGGGATTGCCTTTGCTGTCCAGCTCCTCCCACACTTTGAGGTCAGTGAACTGCCATTGTCAGGTCCCTCCTGGGAGTGACAGGTCAGAGCTGGGACCAGGCCCCCTGGCTCTTTAGGGATCTCCTTTCTGTGGCGTGCTCGAGGCAGGGTCAGCCCTGGTCCTGGGGCCTTTGCTACCCTGCAGCAGCAGGCAAAGGGAATCGTCCTGGGACCCTGAGCAAGACCCCGGGCTCAATGTTGCCATGGGAAGAAAGGGATGTCAAGCTCCGGCTCTGGCACTAGGATCTCTGCCTCCCCACCCTCCTGCTGGATAATGGGGGGAGGCGGAGAGAGACAGCCGGGCCTTGCGAATGTGGAGTGAGGGAAGGTAGGACGCTCATGGACTCTCTGCTCCTCTCCCCCTGCTTAGGGCTCCCCAGAGTTGCCTGAGGTGGGGGACATGGCAGCCTGCCTGGGTCTCTTCATCAACAACCCAGTGGAGAGCATCAGCTGCTACGCCAGGGGGAGCATGTATTGGCTGGCACAAATCCTCCTACATCAGAGGGGTAAGGACATCCAGCCTGAGCGCAGGACGGGCCCCCGGAAGCCTGATCCCAGGTGCTGGGTGAGACACTGTGTCCCCCTCTCTTCATCCTCCACCTGGGAACACCTCAGGGTGTCAGTGCTCATGACCCCAGCCCACCCACCCCAGTGCCCAGCTGTGGCCCTGCCGCCTATGCTAATGCACCAGTCCTGGGTGTCCCATGCAGGGAGGAAGGAAGATTTCTGGGACCAGGGAGCCCATCCCAAAGCCCTCCACAGCCCAGACTGGTCTCAGGATGGCAGGGCCCAATTGGCTCCTGCAGAACCATGCCCTCCCAACTGGGGCCATGCTCTTCACGCCGCCATAAGCACAGCCAGAGCCGTGCTGGGCAGACACTGCACACCAAAGCTAGTCTGGCAGCTTATAGCCATGTGTCTCCACTTGTCGCAGGCCAAGACATGCGAGGGGCAGAGGAGCTGCGGTGCAAGCGCCAGGTGGAGCAGAGCCAGGTCCAGAACTACAGGGACCTGGCGAGAGTCGGAGAGGTGAGGTTGCAGTGCCCAGCCCTTGCAAAGCTGAAGGAGTGTGGAGAAAGGCCTCCTTCTTCTTTCCAGCTCACAGGGCTCTTCCTGCTGTGGCTTAGAGCCATGCAAGTGTCCAGGGCAACGTGGTCCCAGGCCCTAGAAGTGCAGCCTGTCTGAGGGAAGCACCAAGCCTCGTGTCCTCTCATTTCGGGGCTTGAGAAAGATCTTGTTGGAGGAGCAGAAGAGATCTTTCCTGCAGAGAGTGCTTGCAGCAGTTCATGGTGTCCAGATTCATGTCAGCTAAGTGGGCCTGGTCTACCTCTACGCCATCCTGGGGGAAGCTGGCCACTTGATCGGGCACAAGGTCAGCAGTCACACTGGGGAGTGAGGGGCTGCAGGAGAGTGAGCTTAGGGCCTCTATGTGCCATCTCAAGTCGCTCTCATCCCATCCCCGGGTGTGGCGGGGAGGGGGCACTGTCACTGTCCTACCACTGCAAAGACAGGAAGCAGGTGCCAAACAGTGCTCGGGAGGTACAAGGAAGAGGGCCGTGTCCCCACTGCTAGGGCAGGAAGGAAGCCCTGCAGTTTGTATCCCACTGAGCAGAGAGAAACATTTGCCGTAGGCCCAAATGTGCCCATGGGTCCGCCTCTCTGCCTCCTCAGAGCCAGGTCAAGAACAGGCAGCAGGCTGAAGATGGATTTGGTTGCAGAGATGCAGGGGCTAGGCCCCAGGCGAGCGTGCCAGGGGTCATTTCTCCTCCTGCCCCCGAACCTGAGCTTTCTTTAGGGAGAATGGAGGATTCAGCCAGTAGGCCCTACCGATCTGCCCCATTGCCCCAGGCTGCCACCCCTTGTTTTCACCGTAACTCTCAGAAAAAAGCCCCTCTGGGAACCTGCCCGCATTGCACTGAGCTTCTACCAAAACCCTTGGTTTCAGCCCAATCCCTGCTCCATGCAGGGAGCGCTGGCGGTGGGGGAGTGAGGGCAGGTTTGAGCAGATTGTAGAGCCTGAGCTGCTTCTGCTTTCAGGCGTATGTTGAAGAGGTGCCAAGGAGGTGTGAGGGGAGTGGGACAGGAGCTCAGGCTGCCACGGGCTGGGAACTGGGCTGTGGGCTCACTAGGGAGTCAGAGAAGAGCCTGTCTTGGAGGTTGGGGGCAATACGTCACGTAGGGGCTTGGAGGGGCTGGGTGGCAGCGTCCCCTCTGAGCTGTGCGGTGTGTGCACATGCCATGCTGCCAGGCGCACCTGCACTGCCGCACACACCGCGCAGCTGAGAGGGAACGCTGCTGGGTGGAGATGGCGCTGGGTCCAGGGACCACGACCCCTCCCACATCTCCTGTCCTTCATGGAGCAGCACAGGCTCTGACTGCCTCTTTGCGCCTGCAGGAGAAGCAAATCCCCGTCAGGGTGGTCAGCAAGCTGCTCCTTATCAAGTGCTTCAAAGAGCTGCCTGAAGAACTGCAAGGGCACAGCCTGCTGGCCGGCTCCTCCGCGACCCCCTCCTCTCTCCAGCAGCCCACACTTGCTCCTGCAGGTTCTGTCATGTCCCCTCTGTCTCTGGGGAGCAGGGATTTGTGTGAAGAGAGGCGGAGGCTCACAGCACTAGCACAAACCTGCTCCCTGCTGCCCCCTGATCATGCGAGTGGCCCTCCTCTGGACCCTCTCGATGCTCGCCTCATCCCTCCTCAAGTGCATTGCCCAGAACTGGACACAGTACTCCAACTGACATCTTGGGGTCACAAACTGATGTCTAACCCAACGCAGCTCAGCAGGGATTGACAGCTGTTCTCAGGCCAGCTAGCGGAGCCTTTGCCTCATGCCCTGCTGCCCCTGGACAAACCTCCCCCTCGGCCCCAGTGGTGTGCATGGGCCTGCATGGTGCTGCCCCCTTTCAGGAAAGAGCCCCGGGAGCTCTCCCAAATGGCGAAGCAACCCTGGGACAGGCTGGACTGTCTGCCTGCTGTTAAAGGTTGCTGTGGCTCACACAGGTGGAGACCTGCTTTCCCTGCTTTGAGCTCTCTCAACCACGGCCGTTTTGGGCCTTGGGTTTTCCCAGCCGAGCATCTACATCATCTTGAATGTGGCTGGGCAATGATGCCTAAAGATGTTCAGCAGCTTCCACGCAGGAAGTTAACGACGGTCTATTTTTTTCCCCTCGTTGAAATGTTCTGGCCTTTGTGTCACGGGAAAGCTCGCAGTCCCCACCTCCTCACATCAGAGCTTTGCATCAGGGTGGCAATGCATGGATCTAATCTTTGGCTGCCTTTTCTTCCACTGCATGGCGACAGCTGGAAACCACCTTGACCCTGAGAACATCTCCCTGAGCGAACACGACCTCCAACACCTCACGGGGAGCCTGGCGGCTACTGAGAAAATCTGCAACAGTGCCGAAGCCACCACAGAAACCACCGACTGACCCAAATCTTGTCACGTTCTGCCTCAGGGCTTTTGCCGGTCGCCAGTTGGGGCCAGGAAGGAATTTTTTCCCCCTTCATGGAAAGACCTCGTGTCTGGGGTTTTTCGCCTTCCTCTGAGGCATTGGGCATAGTGAGACCATCACGGTGCCTGTTGTGTTAGTAGCCTGCCTTACAGGCCTTTCAGGCCCACGGAGGGAGAGAAGAAGGCAAAGGCAACACGTGTCATGTTAAACATAGAAGTTAAGAGTAGATGTAGCAAAATAAAGTTGAGCTTAAGTTTCCTTTTCTAATAAGACTTGATGTTGACCTCGTGTTCTTGTGTCAAGTACAAGCTCATGACATGCAAGGAAAGAAAGACGCCAACATGATCCACTGCCATAGAAAACACAGCTTCCACAGCCCTGAAGAGAAACCTGGTAGTTTTAGCTCAGGAAGTCACGGTAGAGCTGCTTGAGGAGCTGCTAATACCGTTTAACTGGGAAAGGCCTTTGTTCCTCAGAGGGTCATCCTTGGGTGGTCAGGTAGATGTTGAAAGAAAGCTGCAAAGGGAAAAAGCTTTCTCTGCTCCAAGCTGGTATGTGTGTCATGGCCAGAGAGAGAAATAGGAAGAGAAATGGTGAGCATGGCAGATGAGCCTAGACTTTGTGCTACTCAAGACATTCAAGTGGGATGGGAAAGACCCAGCTGTGTATCCCAGCTGGAACGCAGGTTTCTCCCAAGTGTTTCCCATTGGGATAAGCAGAGCCCTTGGTACCCAATATATATTTTTGTGGCACAAGCACACTGTTCACAAACGGGCCCTTATAGCAGGCTTGTCTGAATAGCAGGGGACAGAGCCCCACCGCAACTATGGGACCCCTCTCAGATGAATATTTCTACCAAACCACTGAAGTTAGGTTCTCTTCATCTCTGGGGATGCGGGGTTGGGGGGTTTTTTTGTTTCTTTGGTGTGGCACTCCACCACTGCTGAAACACATGTCCGCTGCGGCTCCAGACCCAGTAATTCAGCATCCCTGCCGCACCGCAGGTTTCTTCAGAGTCTTTTCCACTAGAGTAAATAAGGCCCTGGGGACTAAACTCACTTAGCCTCCTCCTGGCACTCAGGGCTAGATCTGGCTTGCAGGGGTTCACGCAATCTGTATGCAGACCGTCGCCCTTGCAGTTGTGGCATCAGGGGCAGCAGTGATCAGAGCAGAACGGTGTCAGCTCAGGGAGCCTCAGGGGTTAACGGCTCTGTCATTCACTCCACCACTTTTGAAACGTGTCCACTGCAGCTCCAGACCCAGCAATTCAGTTGTGGTTGCTTACCCACTTGTCCCACCCGCCAATTCCTGGCCCCTCCAGGAGCCCGGCAGGCCAGAGGACGTGGCTCTGCAGACTGGATCCAGCTCACGGGCCATATTGTTGACACCCTGGTGCCAGGCACTCTCTCTAAGCTTTGAATCGCTGCTGTGATTTTCTTGGGCTCCTCTCCCATTTTCCACCTTTTTGCGACATGTGACCGCTGGATCTGGGTCTGGCTCCCAACACTGGTCTCACCAACACTGTACAAAAGGCAACATCACTGCCCATCTCTGTTGCTTATGCATCCTCACATGTCCCTGGGGCATTTCCTCACAGCATCGCACTGGGTGGTCATGGCTTGCTGTTTGCCCACCCTGACCCCAACCTCCTGTTCTCATGTAACCTGTGAGGAGCAGGTTTTGAATGAAGAGCCAGCTCCATTCAAGAACCAAGACACTCAAAAGAAGGAAACGGAGGAGCTGGCTCTTGGTATCCAGGCCAATGCAAAACCTCTGCTGTGCTGTTATGTTGACACGGCACCTTTGCACTGACAGAAGCAGCCTGTGGATGAGCACGGGGGACAAGCATCTGCTTGTGAGGCACTCCAGCAAATGCAGGGTACACAGCGCACTACCCTCCGGCACGGGACAATGCACACACTTTCTTGTCTCCTGAGCCACAGCAGCCGTGACCCGGGCACCACCACCCTGTAGGGTGTGACGAGTGTTGGTGGGGGAGAAGGAGGCTGTAGCTGAGGCTGTCCTGACAAGGAAATGATATCTCTGGCTCCACATTCGCCTCAGCCCCTTGCAGGAGCTCTGCTTGCCTTGGGGATGTTCCAGTGCCCAGCCTGACATCTTGGGGTCACAAGCTGATGTCGAACCCAGCGCAGCTCAGCGGGGATTGACAGCTGTTCTCAGGCCAGCTAGCAGAGGGCTGGGCTCACTGTCTGTGACATGAGCATGCTTGGGTTGCAGGTCCAGCTCTCCCAGCACAGCGTCATAGATTTCATACATTTCTAGAGTCGGAAGGGACCTGG
The DNA here is from genome assembly GCF_000455745.1 of Alligator sinensis. Classification (NCBI taxonomy): domain Eukaryota; kingdom Metazoa; phylum Chordata; order Crocodylia; family Alligatoridae; genus Alligator; species Alligator sinensis. Next base: position 28,908 of record NW_005843214.1, read on the forward strand.
TAGATCATCTGCTCCAACCCCCTGCTCCAGGCCAGAAAAAGTGCTGGGGGTAGGTAACCCCAGCCAGATGCCAGTCTAATCTCCTTTTGAACATCTCCAGGGTAGGGGAAAGCACCACACCTCCTTTAGGAGCCCATTCAATATTTTGGCAACCCTTTCCATAAAGAATTTCTTCCCTATGTCCAATCTAAATCTGTTCTCCTTCAGTTTGTGGCCATTATTTCTGGTAACCCTGCAGGGTGCCCTGATAAACAGAGTGTCCCCTATTCCCTGCTCGCCCCCCCCGATGACTTTGTAGGCAGCCACAATATCGCCTCTCAGACTTCTCTTGCGGAGGCTGAAGAGATTCAGATCCCTCAGTCTGCCTTCATAAGGTCTTACCTGCAGCCCTCAACCATACGAGTAGCCCTTCTCTTAACCCTCTCAAGGTTATCCACATCCCTCCTGAAGTGCGGCGCTCAAAACTGGACACAATACTCCATCTGCAGCTTCACCAGTGCCCCATAGAGGGGAATTATCACTTCCCTAGACCTGCTTGTGATACTCCTGCTGATGCAAGAAAGAGTGCGGTTAGCCTTGCTTATTCCCTCATCACACTGGCGACTCACGTTCATTTTCACGTCAGCCACAGCTCTGAGATCTCTTTCCACTGTTGTGGTGCTCAGATGGTACTCCCCAGTCTATAGGTGTGATGGAGATTCATTCTCCCCAGGTGCAACACCTTGCATTTATCCTTGTTGAATTTCATAGATTTCATAGACATTAGGGCTGGAAGGGACCTCGGAAGATCATCGAGTCCAGCCCCCTGCCCAAAGGGCAGGAAGTCAGCTGGGTTCATAGGATCCCAGCAAGATAAGCATCCAGTTTGCTCTTGAAGGTGTTCAATG
>NW_005843214.1:31250-54454 GCF_000455745.1 Alligator sinensis
CAACGTTGCCCCTGCTTTTCCTCCGGCTCCCCACATATCTGAAAAAGGACTTTTTATTGTCCTTGATGCTCAAAGCTAGTTGGAGTTCAGTTGCAGCCTTGGCTTTCCTGGTTTGCTCCCTACAGGACCGGACCAGTGCAGAATAATGAAGAATTGCATCCTATTCTGATCTGCCCACTTCCCCAGTCTGTCTAAATCTCCCTGAATCCACTCCCTGCCCTCCAGTGTGTTTACTGTGCCCCATAGTTTAGTGTCATCTGCAGATTTGGACATGGTACTTTCAACACCTTCATCCAAATTGCTGATGAAGATATTAAACAGTACTGGTTCAAGGACAGAGCCTTAGGGGACACCACTTCCCACATCCCTCTAGGGGGAAACCGCCCCATCCACCACCACTCTCTGGGTATGTCCCATAAGCCAGTTTTTCACCCACCTTACTGTGAAAAAATCCCCATCACAGCTACTCAGTTTACTCATAAGATTTGGGTGTGACACTGTGTCAAAGGCCTTTTTAAAATGCAGGTAAATAATATCTACTTCCTCCCCTGCATGTAAGCACTTTCTCATAAAAGGAGACCAGGTTAGTCCGGCCAGATCTGCCTGCTATGAACCCATGCTGGTTGTCCCTCACCATTATGTTACACACTGGCCCCTTGCAAATGTGATCCTTTATGACTTTTTCTAACATCTTGCTGAGAATAGAGATGAGGCTAACTGGCCTACAATTCCCCAGGTCCTCCTTCCTCCCCTTCTTGAAGATAGGAGCCACGTTGGCCCTTTTCCAGTGCTCTGGGACCTGTCCCGAGTGCCACAAGTGCTCCAACAGCTGCACCAATGGTTCTGCTATGTCATCAGCCAATTCCTTTAGTGCCCTTGGGTGATGATCGTCGGGGCCCGCCGACTTAAATATGACCAACCCTTCCAAGTGTCCCTTCACTAGGTCAGTGCTAACCGTTGGTGGATTGGTACTACTCTCACTCCAGACTAAAGACTCATTGGGAGGTGCATTTGTATTCATGTCCAGGAAAACAGAAGCAAAGAAATTATTTAAGAGTTCTGCTTTTTCCACCCTATCAGTTACGAGTCACCCTAGTCCATTCTGTAGCAGCCCTATGTTACCCTGTGCCTTCTTCCTGCTCCCTATGTACTTAAAGAAGGACTTTTTGTTATCCTTATTCTTTGTTGCCAACTTGAGTTCTGTATCTGCTTTGGCCTTTCTCGCTGCTTCCCTGCAAGCGAGAGCCACTCCTCCTTGGTGGCTGCCCCCTGCTTCCATAGCCTGTAGGCCTCTTTTTTTCCTCTGAAGGCTCCCCTGGATTTCCCTGCTCAGCAAAGGTTTTTTAGTTCTTTTGCCTTCCTTTGTGTGTACTGGGATGGTGTCCCCCTGTGCCTGTAGGATCAGTCCCTTGAGGAACTCCCACCCTTCTTGGACACCTATCTCACAGATGTGATTACCCCTCAGTCCCACCCTAACCAATCTCCTGAGCTCATTAAAGTTGGCCTTCTGGAAGTCTAGCACTAATGCCCTACTAGTTGTCTTTCCCACCTTACGCTGGATAATGAATCCTATCAACTGGTGGTCACTATCCCCTAGGTCACCTTGTACCTGTAGCTCCCCCACCAAGTCCTCCCCTGAGGCCAGCACCAAGTCAAGTAAGGCATCTCCCCTAGTGGGACTGCATGCCTCCTGTGTTAGATGCAGGTCCCATATGCAGGTTAACAACCTACATGAATGGGCAAACCTGGCCGACTGCTCCTCCCCGCAGATGTCCGGGTAATTCAGGTCACCCATGACAACTAGGTCTTTTGAGCATGCTGCCATTGAGAGCTGTTTGGAGAAGTCGAGGTCTAACCCTTCCCACTGGTGTAGGGGTCTGTAGTAGTCCCCACTAACAAGTCCCTTTCACCCCTACCCCCTTGTAATCTGACCCATTGGACTTTGATTTCCCCGTACTCTGTCCCCATCTTTATTACAGAGGATGTATAATGTTCCCTAACATATAAAGCAATCCCCCCCTGGCTTTTTTCCAAATCTATCCTGCCTGTATAGGAGGCAGGTCATTCCCTGGCACTGCACAGACTGGCAGTGTCCGCCAGCGTGACACTAAGTGACAAAGCATCTGAACCTCTCATAAAATGCTGTGTCGAGGGGAACTGGAAGGGGAGACTGAAGCCTGAGACTCTTTTCCTCAGAGGACCAAACAAGAAGGGACCTACAGACCAGTCAGCCTCACTTCAGTCCCTGCAAAAATTATGTAGCAGATCCTCAAGGTATCCATTTGTAAGCACTTGGAGGAGAAAAACGTGATTAGAAATAGTCAGCATGGGTTCAGCAAGGGAAGTCATGCCTGACTAACCTCATTGCCTTCTGTGAGGAGGTGACTGACTGTAGATGTGGGGAGATCGCTGGATGTGGTGTGCCTTGATTTTCACAAGGCTTTTGATACTGTCTCCAGCAACACTCTCACAGGCAAGTTAAGGAAGTATGGACTGGATGAATCAACGGTAAGGTGGACAGAAACCTGGCTGAAGCATCAGGCTCAGAGAGTAATAATCAATGGCTCAATGTCTAGTTGGCAGCTGGTATCAAGTGCAGCACCCCAGGGGTCGGACCTGGGACCAGTTTTGTTCAATGTCTTCACCAGTGACCTAGAGCATGGCACAGAGTGCACCTTCAGCCAGTTTGCAGATGACACCCAACTCTGGGGAGCAGTAGATACACTGGAGGGCAGGGCTAGGATTCAGAGTGACCTAAACAAGTTGGAGGATTGGGCCAAAAGTGTTCTCATGAGGTTCAGTCAGGACAAGTGGAAAGTCCTGCAGTGAGGGCAGAACAATCCCATGCACCAGTACAGGCTGGGGGCAGACTGGCTGGGCAGCAGCTCTGCAGAAAAGGACCTGGGGGTTACAGTGGACAATAAGCTGCATATAAGTCAGCAGTGTGTCCTAGTTGCCAAGGAAGCTAATGCCATACTGGGCTGCATTAGTAAGTGTGTTGCCAGTAGATCAAGGGAAGTAATTATTCCCCTCTGTCCAGCACTGGTGAAGCCACATCTGCAGTGCTGTGTCCGGTTTTGGGCCCTGAACTACAGAAAGGATTTGGACAACTTGGAGAGAGTCCAGCAGAGGGTGACAAAAATGGTGAGGGGGTTGGGAGACATGACTTATGAGAAAAGATTCGGGGAACTGGGCTCATTTAGTCTAGAGAAGAGGAGACTGAGATGAGACAACAGTAGTCTTCAACTAGCTGAAGTGGTGTTCAAAAGAGGATGGAGCTAGGCTATTCTCAGTGGTGGCAGATGACAGAAAAGAAGCAACCATCTCAAATTGCAGCAAGGGAAGTTTAGGTTAGATATGAAGAAGAAATTTCTCCCTGGGGGGTGAGTAAAACACTGGAACAGGTTACCCAGAGAGGTGGTGGAAGCTCCATCCTTGGAGGTTTTCTAAATCCGGCTAGACAAAGATTTGGCCTGGACTGTAGTACTGCAGTGACTATAATTGCTTTGATTGCTTATATTGTTATTTTTCTTTTTATATAATGAAATATTTATCCATTAAGATAAAGTTAATCTTGTTATGATTTACTTTTTATAATAATGTGATCAGCCATTATTAGTGTTCTGGAATTAACCATCTGTTTTAAATTTCTTATTGCTTAGCATAAATATATTGAACATATTGGTCTCCTGAGTTTAGATATATTGGACCTGTTGGTCTGATGATTTTAGAACTTAAATTTAGAAGAAGGAAAATGCTTATGCAAGGCCTGTGGCATATGTGGAAAGAGGTAACAAAAAAGTGAATGATGTATGTATGTTACTCTGTGGGGTCAGGCCAAAGCTCAGGATCTCAATATCGCGCTGTTAGACAGGAGGGTGTGGGGTTTACAGTTGCACATGCACACATATTACCAATTCAAGCACATACACACCCTAATGATAATTACATGAAACCCTACACAATACACACATACATACACAATACACACAGGTTAAACACTGACTCAGGTGACAGTGTGTGTGTGTTGGTGCCTGAGGTACCTATGCTGGGGGTGCTGGGTAACTAAAGAGCAAGTGGCAGAGATCAGGGAAATAAGCAGCGGAGATGAGGCAGTAGCAGTAGCAAAGGTCAGGGGAAAAGGAAGTGGGGATGAGGCAATAGCAGTGACAGATTGGGGAAAAGGCAGTGGGGATAAGGCATAGCGGTGGCAAAGATTGGGGGAAACAGCAGTGGGGATGAGGCAATAGCAGTGGCAGAGATCGTGGAAAAAGGCAGTGGAGATGAGGCACTAGGAAAGAAACAGGGGTTTGCAGGCAGAGAGGAACTCAGGATGGCTGGAGTCACAGGAGCATGGGACAGGTGTTGGAGGTGGCGGTGAACCAGAAGCAGGACAGGGAGAAATGAGGCAGAAGTTAGAGGGGCGAGGAGCAGAGATTGGAACAGGGCTGAAACCTTAGGAAAGCAAAACCCAACTCAGGGTCCAAATAACAGTTTTATTAAATGAACACTGCACTGTACATCTTGGTTCCCACCCACACTCACACGAGCACTCCCACACACACTCTCACAATGGTAGCAGGACAAAAAGACTCAGTGGAAGAGCTGGACTCCAGGCGGGGAAGAGAAACAAGAGTCCAAGTCCTTGGTTGAAGAGAAGGTGGGGGTGTTAGCTACCTATCCAGGCGGGGAGGGGATCCTCAAAGGCCAGTCAGGGTCTTTCTCCAGCAGGTGTTACCAGAGGTTCCAGATGTTCATCCTGAGCATGTGCAGCCTTGGCACAATGGTGGGTTGCCCCATCTTTTGTTTCTTGAATGCGGAGGGTGGTTCCAATGGCTGGGTCATTGGTCCAGGTATTGGTTTTGACGGTGGGATGATTTAGTAGGGGGTCCTGATATCATTGTGTTTCACTCATCCATTCCCTCTTTTGTTTCAGGAATTCAAGGAAAACCGATTTACACTGGAGGGGTAGGTATGAGTCATAGTTGCAACATATTGTATAGGTCAGGAGACTCAAGGTGGAGGCTTGACATACAAAATGGCAACTTGATATTACTTTACAGACACAAGCCTAAACCATACAGTATTAATATGAAACAATAAAAACCAATGCAAAAAAAATAGGAATACAATAAAAACCAATATAAAACAGTAAAAATCAATACAAACATAACAGAACACCATTTTTAATATAAAAAGGGGCTCATTACAATAATAGCATACAAGAACTTATCTTGGCTTACCTACAACTACTTGTAATCACTTATAAGGGATAGAGAGGGCAGAGAGAAAGTCAGAAATGGTTAGGGGAAGGGGAGGGAATGTATTTCAAAATACAAAAAAAGAAAAACTGGGTGTTTTGCTACTTGTATGTGACAACGTGAAGGAAGACAGTCCTCTTGCAGCAGGTGAAAATAGCCTTCTGTGGTTTAACGGTTAAAGGCTGCAGCGACGTCAAGTCAGGATTACCAAATACTAGATCATGCTTCATCCTGATGGCTGAAGACTGCAAGCAATGACCCCCTGAAGATTGCAGACCGCAAAGCCAGAAGATCATGTCCTACCAATGCCAATCCTGCCAACAGGACAAGGAGGATGACCTTTGCGTCTGACTCAGCAGAATCCATAAGCTTGTATGGACAGCTATCACTATAAAGGATGAACACCAAGACAAGGCTTTGGGTCTTTTCCACCTGCAAGAAGGAGTTTTGGGCACGTCCAACAAGACCTGACTCCAACTCTCATGGTCAGCTTGGCCAGTCACCAGACTGACCTGAGCAACTTTAGACCTTGGTAATACCTTAACCTTTGCAGGACTGTCTAACTTCTGTGTGGGTGTGTGCTTGTCTCTTTTGAATGAATGGATGAATGAATGAATGAGTATGCATGGGAATGAGTGAAGCAAATAACCTTACTGCTCTTTATTCTTTTTATGTTGTATGTTTTATGTTTTATGTTCCAATATATGAGGCATTGTGTCTTATCCCCTGACAAGTTTCTGGCTTGTTTTTAATTCACACTGTATGCCCTGTGTACACAACTATATTGTTAGAAAAATGTTATCCAGTTTACATTTAGGTCCTTTTGAGAACGAATACATCCATGCCCATGCATTTTCTGTTTTTCATTCTCCATCTGCTGTGATATGCAGCTTTCTGCAAAAGTACTGCAAAGGATAATGAACTTAGCCAAGATGGGTAATATTTGTGATTAATCATCAATTTGTTTAAGTGAAGTCAAACAGTTCCAATTAAAACCCATGAGTCTTCCATGAAACTTTTGGATGGCTAATTCGTGCAACATCTGCATTATGCCTCTGAAACACAAATGGAATAAAATTCAGGTCTTGTAGAAACCTAAGAAACATACATATACAGATCTGGGAGACAGCATTTAGATCATCTGAATAGCCCTTTCCACTTTGAAGAGAAAATATTTAATTAATTTTAACTTTGCAAACTGTCAGTAAGGGAAGTCTGTCTCCAATTCTGAATATCAAAATAAATTTTTAAATATTCTAATCTAGCAATGTAACCAAAATGTTACAGGTATCGATGGATCCAGAATTTACTAAAGGAGGGTATGGCACACTGCCCCTCTGTTAAATAGGGGATGGTGGCAAGGTGTGGCTGAAGCCCTCATGTGTTGAATCAAGACCAGTTTTATCCCCATTTAACAGAGGCTGCAGGTGGGCCTGTGGGGGGCAAAGGCAGTAGGGAGGAGAGGTGGCAGGGATTTAGAAGCAGTGAGGGGGAGGTGCCAGAGAGGCAGGCATGGGGGAAGGGGGGGGGAAGATACTGCGGGACAGGCATCATGGGGAGCTAGATACTGGCACATGCAGGCAGTGGGGGAGCTGGAAGTGTGGGGAGGCAAGTGGTCAGGGGCACAGGCAGTAAGGGTCAAGGTGTGGCAGGAGCAAGGGCAGCCATCAGGTCACTCACTTAAATCTCCCACTATCTGCTCCCCTACTTCCTCACTCCTACCACCTCCCTGCCACTGCTTGCTCCACTGCAATGGTGCGGGGGATGAATTTAAGATAACCTTCCAATAATTAGATCCTATATGTGAAAAAGTATAACACGTTTATAAAATTTCCACGTGTATAATCTAATTATTGCAAAATTCAGAGTAGTCTTGGATTCAGGTAAATGCAGTATATTTTTCTAAAGAAAATGTTCCATATGTAAGTGACTTTTTATTTCAAATTTTCCTTCATATTATTTTAAAAAGTTAAAAACACTCAAATCCAAAATAAAATGTCTTCTGCATTTCAATTTGCCTTCAATTTGTGTGTGTGTGTGTGTTCCAAAGTTGCCAGCAACCTGGCACCTAATTGTTATTCACAGACTTATTACCTTTAGATAGCTTTTTTAAGAATTGTAAATTCTACCAACGTACTGGATTTTCAAACACTCTGCTTCATAGCTTTCATTTCTCTTAGATATGGTAATTTTACCTATGGGAATCCATTCTTGGCTCTGCCATGCACTTCTTCTGTGATCCTAGACAAGCAACTGCATGGTTTCATGCTCATCCATTACCCTTAAAGGTTTGCTCTACTTCCTGAACCTCCAGGAAGAGAGTCTTACAAACACATACACAACTGGAGTGTATTGTATCTATGAGTCTCTTTGAATAGATTCCTGGTGATCAGCATAACAGGAGAAGAGCAGATTCAGAAACTTCCCTGGTGTCCAAGTCCTGTTGGAACTCTGTAAGGACACGTACACACATGATGAAAATTTCCTTTTGTGTGGCTTAATGGCCTCACACATTTCATGTACATGAGTTTTGGGGGGTTTAAATTAGTTTGTATTTTTGAAACTAAACTACATTCCAATGCAGTTTTAGTTTCCAACATTGCAACTTGGAATATTGCAGCCATTAGCAAGCTCACCCGCACCCCTCCAGCCACAGGAGAGGCGGGAAGGCTCTGCAGAAAAAAAGGATCAGGCTCCTTGCTGCTTCTACCTTCAGCAGGCTCCTACCACCAGCAGAATGCCTGGGACTGCCTGGGAATGGACTGGCTTGTCCCTGGGGCAGTGCAGGGAGGCAGCAGAAGTGCAGCTGGGTGTGTTGGTGGTTGAAGAAGGTGGTAGGGACAGTGCAGGGGGTGCAGGGCCTCCCAGGTGGGCTGCTAGCTTCCTTGAGCCCTTCTGGGCTTCCAGCACCCTGCTCAGCATTGCCACCACCTTCTCCAGCCACCAGCACACCCAGATGTCCTCCTTCTACCTCCACACGCTGCCCCAGGGACAAGACAGCCCATTCCTGGGCAGCCGCAGATGTCGTGCTGGCTACAGGAGCCTGCTGAAGGCAGAAGTGGTGAGGGCCCCAATCCTTTTTTTCTGTGGAGCCTGCCCGCCTCTCCCATGGCTGGGGGGGGAGCTGACAGATTAATGGCATAAATTAATGCTTCCCCACCACCCCCCAACCACAGAAAAAGCGGGCAAGCTGCTCCAGGAAAAAGGGGGCCTTCAGCAGGCACCTGCAACTGCCAGGGCAATAAGATATATACATGGACAGAAAAATAAAATTCACCATTTCAATTAAAAACTCATCATTTCAATTTAGGGGGGCATAGAATACAACCCTAAGGACAAAAAGCCCGTCATGTGTACAAGCACCCTAAACTGTCAGTTTCTCAGTGGATTCCTAGTTACTTAGCCTTTTTATGGGAACATCTACCCATTATTCATTGAAACCAGTATTTTAGGTGTATGTCTGTAAGTGTGCATGGTACGTGTCTAAGTCACTCTATGGAAGGAATGATTACCTACCATTGTTGTCCTCAGTGTATTTCTAAGTTTGTTCAGCTGGCCAATTTGATTTCAGGTACTTCTAGCATCTCTGCTGTCATATTCTCAAAAATCCCAAGGCTAAGGTCCACACAGTTGCATTGGTGTAGACCAGTGATTTTCAACCAGAGTCCTGTATAATATTAGCCCTTTTAGATATGCAAATATTTGTGTGATTCCCAAGATGAATCAAGAGATTTCAAATAGGAATTTATAGTGTCAAAAACTTTCTGATCTACTGTGGTCTTTCTGAGTTCTTTGCAACAGAAGGATTATTCTGTTATTTACCCATAGTAAAAAAAAAACAGTGACAGCTAAGAACTGGCATTCTCTGAGAGGTTCCCTGAGTCCAAAAAGATTGTGAACCACTGATATATATGCTGTGGAAAACTTCCTTGCAAACACTCACAGAATGAGTGTACCAGAAACAAACTGCTGCGTGCAGTGCTGTGGAAGGTCCAGGAAGCATGGCAGTCCATAGAAAAATATGTGGGGACAGCAAAACTATTTGGAGGAGAGAGAGCCTCTATAGTTCCCATAACAGTCCAGGCTCTAGAAGGTGCATATGTAGTGTAAAACTAACATGGGACTTGCCCTACCTCCAACCTCCCTGGACCACAAATTCTGTGCTTCAGCAAAGCATCTCGCCCCATACGCTTTGCATAAATCTGGAATTTTGTTGCAATAGTTTTATCTCAAGACCATCAGGAAAATAAGATTTCAGGGACCCAAGTACTCTGAGTGTTGCAGCAAGTTCCCTTCAAAGCAGGCTAAACACTAGGTAATTTCATATAATCTTTGCCTTGAAAGTAAGCAGCCATTCAGAATATTTTATTTAGGTCACTGGCACACACAAAAAGTATTGTGTCATGGGATGTGATCCCAGTCCCCACTGTGCATCTTATCATGCCATACGTGCATGGCAGGATACACAACTGTTGGGATCAGGGAAAAATCCCAATAGCACAACTGCCAGCAGCCCCACAAGGGCTTCCAGGTGTGGGGAATCAAAGAGCTTCTTTTCCTGGGGAAATTAAAGCCCACATCCAGCAGCTCTGGTAGGAATGCAGGGCATGGCATATAAGAAGAAAGTTTTGGAAAAGAAAGGTCCCAGAGGGATGCTGAGCTAAGAAATCATCCTATAGAAGAGGGAAACAAAAACAACTGCTTTAGACTCAAACCAAAACAAAACTTGGATGAGCCAAGACCTTCTGTTGTCCATGGGCAGGGCTAGGGAATTCATCCCAGGTCAGCAAGCTGTCCCTGCAAGCATTCAGCCCAATACACCCCTACCAAGTGGAAACAATTAGTATAGTTCCACAAATACCCACCAGGTCCTGTAAGTGCTTTGTTAGCACCTTGTGGTTGACTGTATCAAAGGCTGCTGAAAAGTCAAGTAGTATCAGAGGGGCACAATTTCTCCTTTGATTGCCAGGTGATGATCATCGACTGAGGCCATGAGCACAGTCTTTGTGCTATATCCAGGACAAAAGTTAGACTGACAAGATTTCTTCTCTAATCTTAAACTGACCAATACAACCTTAGGTCCCTAGCATATTAGCAAAGCTTTTAGTTCTTTTTTAACTGGAAACAAACATGTGTTGTGTTATATGCAATGATACACCACTATACCTGCACCCCTTTTTCAAAATCCTAGAATCACCCATTTATATTGCTCTACAGTGTGCAAATTTTAAGACAAATCCCTACATTTTAGGCTTCTGTAGAACTTCTGTATTCAAATGCTTCTTGAGTAATGATCAGAGGCACCAAATCTCATCACTGCTAATCTGCTTGGAATGAGTCACCACTGTTGGCAATGGAATTCTTAAAGGAAAAAAGTGAGTCATTCTTTGCCTGCTGAAGAATAGCTGAATTGCCTCTGGTATAGAATTGCATGACAGGGAACACAGGGAAATTGTTTGCTGGTTTGGTGTAACCAGGCTGCCTATACAATTAACTGAGCCTGCTCTGCATTCTAATTACAATGCTCCAGCATGGCTGCACCATCATGCATATAAGCCCCTGTGCATTTTTAAATGGCCATGGGAGTGCTTTATCTAAAACTTGTCAAATGAGGTTTAGATAAAGCATGCTGTGACCATTTTTAAATGTGCTTAATACATGTAGTGGTGAGGTGTTTTAATTAGAGTGGCTCTCTGGGAACCACCCTAATTAAAATGCTCCCTCCACCCCTGAGCACGTGTATAGACAGCCATAGATGGTAGATGTAGAAAATTAAATGTATCACATTACATTTATGGTGTAACAGTAGGCATACCCATGCAACCAATTTAAGGCACTATAAAATTTCAAGCCAGCTTTAAAGATGTTCTGCATATAATGTGGAATATTTTTATGGCAGGTTTAGATGATGCCTTAAATATGTGGCATGTTCACACACCAGGGCTGTCTGGGACCGATACCTGGCAATCACCTAATTATCAGAATCAGACCTGGACAGCCCTGAGCCTCCAACCAGGCCATGCCAACAATCAGCTGCCACAGGCAAGGTTTAAAATCCCTGCCAGAAGAAGCCCTTCTGCTTCCCCTACCAGGAGCTTCTGAATCCACCAAGCCTGGTAGCCCAGCTGGGGCTGTCAGACTTTAAACTCCCCCTGGGGAAGCTGGGCATGGTGGAGCAGAGGCTCCTGGGAACCTCCCTGTTGGGTCACCCAGGGTTCCATCTTGTTGCCCCTCCTGCTCATGAAGCTGCTGGACAAGATTGTACAGAGATCTGGAGTAAAGTGACATCAGTATGCTGATGCCATGAGCATTTCCTCCCCTTCTTTTCTGACCAGGCCCAAGCATCTCAGTCCTTTCCTGGCTGTAGCTAGAGACTGAATGTGGGTGAACTGATTGAAACTGAGTCCAGAAAAGACAGAGGTGATGCGGGTGGACAGACCACTTGACTTGAGGGGTTTGGGACACCTGTCATTGATGGGGATCAGCCTCCCCTTGTCACTAAGGTTTTCAGCCTTGGGATGCTCCTGGATCCTCTTCTGCACAAGGATCTTCAGGTGGTGGCGGTGGTTCGGAGTGCCTTTCACCATCATCTTTCCCTTTTAACTTCCAGGCTAGACTACTACAATGAATTCTACACAGGCCTGTCCTTGAGAACTGTATGGAAGCTGCAGTTGGTGCAGATTGTAGCTGCCTGCTTTCTGGTGGGGTGTGTCACTGGAAGCACATAACTCTGGTGTTTCAAGGGTCTGTGTCACCACTCCCACCTTGTGCTGTAGGAAGGAACTTTTCAAACTGCAACCTGAGCATGCGCAATGGAGTGATAGACAAATATTGCACCTATCTTAGGAAGGTCAGTGAGATCCTCTTGAACACATTCTGAGGGAAAATCATATAACTGGCAATCATTTGCGGTAGTGAAGAAAATGAGGGGCCGGCAACCCCTGGCATGCGTGCCAAACATGGCACGCGAGACCATTTTGCTTGGCATGCCATGGCCAGCCCTGGCTCCGGGTAGCTGCTGCCAGTGACGGAGCCTGGGCTGCTCCCAGCAGGGCTTGCAGTGTCCCAGCTGCCTGCTGGGAGCAACCTGGGATCCTGGCTGGTAGTAGCTCCCCAGAGCCAGGGCTGGCTGCAGCCGGGAGGCTCCAAACAGCTGTGCCAGGCTCCGGGCTCTGGCACCAGCTCCGCACCGGCGCGTACAAGTGCACCTCGGAGCGGGCGGTGGGGGAGGGGCCTGAGGCAGCACAGCCCTGGTCTCTCCCCCGCTCCCGGCATGGAGGTGATGAGCCCGGTGCAGCTATTTGTAGCCAGCCCAGTGTCTGGGCAGCTGCAGCAAGCAGCAGGCAGAGTGCAAACAGCTGTGCAGGGCTGCACAGCTCCGGCATCAGCTCAATGCTGGCAGTGACTGCACAGGCACCTCAGGGCAGACTGCACTTCCCCGCTGATGCTGCAGCCGGCCCCGGCTCTGGGGGGCAAGGGGCACAAGCAGGGCATCCTGCCTTGTACCTCTTGCCCTCATTTTGTTTTTCTGCCATGCTGGCACTCCGGCACCTTGCAAGGTAGGCATTATCGGGGTTTTTGGCACTGCGGCCAAAAAGCGTTGCCTACCCCTGCTCTATAAACACTGTGGCAGCTGGGGGCTACAAAGTTCAGTTCTACTGGAAGCCTCTGTGGAGCAGAAAGCAGCTTTCTGCCAGGTAGTGGCCACCGTAGAATACTTATCTTTTCACTCTTTGGTCTTTATGGCTAGGGACAGAAATGACACATAAACCAGTATACATGGTTCAAATCTGTAACACAACAGAAGTTCAGTGCATGTAAACCACTTTTAAAATGACTGAAACTGATGTAAGATAAACCTGAATGGATGTAGTATCAGATTTAACTGATTTAGGTTAAATCAATTTATTGAGCTTCTGTCCCAGATACCCTCTAGATTCAAGCTGTCTGCTTTAGCTGAGCAGGGAAGCAGGCTCCAGTGCTCCCCCGTCCCGACTTCTGGCCTGGTACACTGCAGGCACGTGGCTGTATTTCTGAAATCAAAAGTGAATGTCTGGTCACTTGTTGATTGGTTCCATCGACACAGCTTAGATTAACCTGTGAAGATTGAATTAATTCAGCCCCAGGCTTTCTGACTGCCTCTACTTAGCCTATAAAGCAATAAGATCTGAAATGAGAGCAGCTCCTTTTTCTACTTCCATTTCATGGGCACAGAATACTATGAGTTCTCAAGGACTGTACATCACTTATTTACAGTGCATTCTCCACAGAGGAACAATATAATATATATTGTGATTTTCGATATTTTCTTGGTATAATTGTCATTTATTACTTGTTATACATTTGTTATTATAGTAAAAGGAGTTGATCATTTTAGACACTTTATTATTTTCTTATTAGTCACTAAGGCAACTTTAATGACAAGTGCCCCACAACAGGTGCTGCTGGTCTATATAGTAAACCAAGAGGGGTTGTGTACTGTACTTTGCAAAATCCCTACAGAAAAAAATGGCATCTAAATGGAGACCAGCACCACCATGTGGAGAACATTAGAACTATGTTTTTAAATAAATAAACTTTCCTCAGTAGATCAATAGTGAACTGAATAGTTACTGTCTTCCTTGATATAATTATAGAAGATCAACAAGTAAATATTGCTCTATAAGCAAGCAAAAACTACTATTTCTATCCTGAAAGTTCTGGTATGCTTAATGGTATAAACATGGCTATATTGGAGTCAGGGATATTGAAATCATTGGTATCACATGGTGAAGTTACCAAGTTAAAATGCCTTAATAGTAAATTTTTGGAAACATTTTATGTGAATTTGCAGAGGCCAGACTGGTTCTCAAATTAAATACTGGTATGCCACAGGGTAACCTAAAAGACAAATGGTTAACTGTACCAGACAATATTTTCTTTTTAACTCTACGTAGTGTGGATCCTAAAAAGGATGACAAAGACTTGCATAGTGACAATTGTAAGGATACAGCAGAAACAGATAGAGAAGCAAACTATGTTGCTCTGCTGCTTGCACAATTTTGGTTCCTGGTAGAAATCAGGCACCAGGAATACAACTGGTAGAGAGTCTCCCTGCAACAGGCCCTGAAGGCACTCCAATCCCACCTGTTACTCAACTCCTGCTGTTTCTACCCATCAGGAGATTCAGAGAATAACTGCTGAACATGTCATGAAACTTCAAAGTGAATAGCTGCACAACTATGCTTCTTACAAACTTCCATTTTTGGTGAAACTAATCCTATACCTAATTTAGAGGTGGACTTTGATGTCTGCAAGCTGCAGAGTTTGATGTGCAAGTTCACTGTGATCCTGAATTGACACTGAGTGAAAAGACAAGAAAGCTAATGGAGAGACTTTTCCCACCAGCTCTGAATGTAATTTTATATGTGGAACTCTCCACTACTGCAAGGGAAAGTTGCCAGGACCTAGACAGGATATATGATTCTATGGTTTGCAAAGGTATTATATGCACAGACTATCTCAAGTTTTCAGATGCTAGATGAAAAACCCACTCAGTATTTGACCATATTAAACCATTGCCTTAGAAAAGTATTAAATTAAGGAGGTCCATGGGGTAAGGACCATGATCAGGAAATGGTCCAACAATTTATGAGTGGCTGCTGTGATGAAATCCAAAACACCCAGTTATATTTGTATGATTACTTAGATGAAAGCAATGGGACAAGAGTTTCTTATTCTGATCTATTATTAAAAATCTGGACTCAAGGGGGAGGAGAAGAGGACAGGAAACGAAAAAGAGCAAATATTTTTGGAAGGGAACAGATACTCCCTGCTGGTAAGACCTACATGACAGAACCTGAAGAGTGTGGTGCCAGCTATACCAGAAAGTTCAAAGTCCAAGAAGATAAAGATTTTGAGCAGGTGGTTCATTTGGCCAGGAAGCCGACTGCTTTGAAGAAGGAAAGAGACTCCCAAAAGGATCACATTACAAAGCTGCAAAAAGAAGTCACTGCAAGCAGGTGTTCTAGTGTAAAAATACTTCATTGTCATAGCTACCTTACATCCACATGTGAACTGGTGAAACTGCTCCAGTCTAAAGAGCACAGTCAGGAGTTCTTTTTCTACTTGAGCATATCTTACTTCTGTATCTGTCAGGCCGTGGGTAGCAAATGCTATAGATGGCTGGTTTGGGTCTGATGCTGCTACTAGGCTTCCTTCTGAGGCATCACATTGCAATTATAGTTGCTCTGCTGGGCTGTAACACTTCAAGGGTGCTGTTGCAGGTTACCTTTGAAACATTTTAAAACTCTGAAATGTTATGCTGTCAAAAAGTCAGAACAGTTTCAGAGCAGTTATGGGTTAAGACTCATTTCAGACCTGCACAACTGTGACTTGTCACTAGATGGCCAGCTGAGCAGGGTCATTGATAGGAGCCTACAGTCTATCCTTCTGGGGTGGAAGAGGATGGAGGAGGGTAGCATGTACCTTGGAGGTGGAGAAACCACAGTGGGGACTGTGGCTTCTCTCACTCCACAGCCAGCAGGAACTAACTGGAGTCACTGGTGGCAGGGGAAAAGTCTTGAAATAAAGCTTTGATGTAAATGGGCAGCAGGGAGAAGTAAAGAGAAAGGAGTGAAAAAAAGAATTAAAAAAAAGGATTAAAAAAACTTGCAAGTTTCACTGAATTGGAATTGGGTCCAATGGGCAGTGGTGAGGGTAATGGTTAACACTCATGACACAGCAGAGCTGAGACTCAGCAGGCTTGCTGCGTGCCACAACAGGGTAGAGCTGAAAACCAGTGAGCTCACTGTGTGAATACCACATTGGGACAGAGCTGAGAATGGTTTCCATTCCCCGGCTCATTCTCGTCAGAGAGGTAGGTAGTAGGATTGTTGTTGCTGCTTGCATGGGGGTGCTAAAATAAGTAGCAAACTGGGTGCTCAGAGTGGTCAGGATGTACTGAGGTGGCATCCCCAGGAGGTGGGAGGGGTGTTGCCTTGGGGCCAGCACCACCCCCCTGGGCAGTAGAACTCAGAAGAGTTGAAAATTTGCCCATGTGGGTTCCCCTTGCAGGCTGGCAGACTTCCAGCCTGAAAGGGGCTGCTTGGGGTTGTGGGGAGTGGGAGGAGGGTGATCAGGCATGTAGCAGCCAGGCAGTATGGAGAGCAGCTCCTGTAACTCCATCTAGGTAAGTCTCCTGGGGGGGCAGATTGAGGCCCCCGCAGTGAGGAAGTGGGGCAGGGCTGGAAAACTGCCCAGCTGGGCCAGTGCATGGGGCCCAAGGCTGGGGCAGGAAGGCAGGGCCCAGCTGGAGGAGCAGGATGGAGTCATGGGCAGCTCATCTAGGAGGTGGCAGAGGGCTGGCTCCCTGCTGTTGCATGTACTTCCAGGGAGGAAGGCATGGAGGAGCATGTGCCCCAGAGATTTGTGTGTGGGGTGGAGGTGGATACGGGCTGCCTGCTGCGGGCTTGGGGTTCCCTGTCTTGCTGCCCTCCCCACAGGGCCTCAGTGGCAGAGAGGGGCGGGGAGGCTTGGTGTGCCACTGCCACTGCTGCTGGGTAGGCAAGGGGGTGCCTCACCATAGTGGCACAGCTGGCATGGGGCTCCTGGCAGCAGCACCAAGCCTCCCCGCCTCCTCTGCCCTCCTGTGCCAGGACCTGCCTGCTGGGCCATGACAACCTGCAGGGGAAGGGCAGCAGGATGGGGAGCTCCAAGCCTATAGTGGGCAGCCCATATCCTCTCTCTCCCATGGGCTCTGCTCCAGCCATGCCACCAGTGGGGGAGGGTGTGGGGGAGAGGGGCAGCTGGGCTCTGTGCTCTGCTCCCACCACAGCAGCTCCAACAATAGTAGCTAGGGCTTGGGTGCTGCTGGGGGTGGTAGGAGGCTATAGGCCCTGGCCCAGTTTCTGGACCTGGTAGCTGGGGGCCCCCTCTGGCAGAGCTGGGGAAGCAGGGGTTGAGAGTGAGAGGTCATGATGAGGAAATGGGGTCATGATGAGGAAAAGTTTGGGAAGCACTGCTGTAGGTGCCCATCTCCGTCAAATAAGTCTTTGTACTCTGTTAAAACATCAGACAGACTATGTTTTTTTCCCCTCCTTCTTGTCTCATGTAGAGGATAGTCTGGTGGCGCACCAAGCTCAGATCCATGGCTTGCACTGCTTGGGCTGCCTAACAGTGGACTGCACTCTCCACTGTAAAACACTGAATCCCATGCAGTATCGTTTTCTACTCCATGGATTTCTTTTATTGATAGTCTGCATTTACCCATTGGCTTTAGGGTTGTTTTTCTGTATATCACCCTTACCTGTTCGCATTCCTTGAATCTGACATTACTGCTGAGCAGTTTTGCAGGAATTACAATGCAGATGGTTCTACAATCTGTCTCAAATCTGACTGGTTGTTTATCTGTTAACATGCTTTTAAATATGGCAGACAACTGAGTAGCGGGGGGGGACGTGGTTCTATAGTGCCTGTAGATTCAGAGTTTTTACATCTATTTAAGTCACTGGTAAGACCGGATTTTCCTTATAAAGAAATTCAGCCTCCCTCCCTCGCCTCCACTACATGTGTTGTTGCTGTATTCCTCTAGGTTCTGTTTCCCACAGCTGACACATCTTTGTCCACAAGCTGGAAATTTCTCTTTTTGTCTTTCATGCTGCTTCCCACAGTACAAACACTGGAGCCTCAAGACTGCATTATCAGCCTATCTTTGTTTTATCTCCCAGATTCATTTTAATTGACCCTATGTAATTTTTTTTCTCCAGCTATTGTTTTGACTTTTTTTCCTTGGATAATGAAGCTGCTCTTGATATTTGGAGGTATTTTTGAAGAGTCAGACCAGCCTCTCTCAACAATCTCACCCTTAGCTTAAAGTCAGATATCCCACAAATAATTTTATCTCTAATAAGGGAATCTATTATGTTCCCAAAATTACATATGAATGTCTATGTTTTTAGCTCTGTAATGTAATTCCATCATGTGGATCCTATTTTTTAGTAAAAGAGCAGTCTCTTTCCACAATCTAATATTTCCTGAGGTCACAGTACCCATCAAAAACCTTCATTTACTGTTCTAATATATTGGGACAGTAAGGTACTGAGGCATAAGCGGTTGGTTCAAGTGAATTGCCCTAGGTGAGGAGATTACTGGAGTGAAAGCCAAGGTCAAGCCAAGTATCAGTCTATCAGTCCTAGTCCAGGATAACAAGCTGAGGATCGAAATGAGGTTATAGTCAAGGCAAAAGCTGATCCAAGCCAGAAGGTTCAAGACAGGTGCAATGAGGAACAGGAGCAAGTCAGAACAGGCAGAAGGGTCCAAGTCAGAGGTTCAGAGCATAAAATCATGTTTGATTTCTAAGGAGGCCAGAGGCACAGCACGACAATGTATTGCCCCAACAGCTCTCCACCATCTGGGCTGAGCTAATACAACCAGTGTGGGCAGTGCCTCTTCTTGAAGAATGACTCAGCCTGATTACCTCCATCAGGGGCCTGGGATTGGATCAGCCCCATTTTGTTCAGCTTTGAAAACAGAAAAGGGTATGTGTGTGTACCTGGCTGCCCTTTCTTGCCCCCATATCTGAATACTCAAGACACTTGCCTAGAAAAGCGTACATCCTAGATTCTATGCTTCCCTCACCAAGAGGGTGCCCTAGAAATCCAGCTGTTTTGTGGGAAACGAGAGGTGATCTCTCTCATCTTGTTGTTTAGTGTGGTCATGTATACAGCTGTCTATATGTGTAGGGCCACACATCTAGGAATAGAATATCGCTGGATGTGTAAGTGCCAAAAATGCCCTTTTGATGACCAAAAAATGTCCAATTAGATGACAAAGAAAAACTAGAATGTCACCCCTAATGACCACTATTCCTATTGTCTCAAGCTCCTAAGTCACTTGAAAGTGGCACAGGCTGTCTGTTTTTCATACTGTTTAGTCAGTATGCACACATCTAGGCAAGGGCAGATGTTTTTTCTCCAGGAACAAGTAGCAATAGCACACCTTGTACCGCTGCTACTTGTCCTGAGGGAACACCCGTGCCACGCACACTCTGGAGTGCAGTAGATTACCCTGGGTGGGGTAGGGGAGGCTGAGACCAGCAACTGTGCTTGCTGGCCCCAGTAGCCTTACTTGGGGTCCTGGGGGCCTCCTGGGACTGCAGCCACAGCAGGAAGCCTGGCCAGCACCTGGAGCGTAACTACAGCTGGCCAGGCTCCGGTTTTGGGTGGCACATGCTGCCGCCACATGCGCTACCCTGCTTTTTTTTTTTTTTGGCGTGGCTTTTTTGACTCTGGGATCTCCCAGGGTAATAAAAAAAACCCCTACGCTGCAAAGTAGCAGTGCAGGGAATGTCTGCATGTGTGGTATGGAGCACCACAGATGGATCTGCAGCGCCACATACCGCACATTCGCACTTATCTGAACACGGCCTGTAATTTCACAATAATGATGCCAAGGTATCTCTCTCTCAGTGGTAATTTTAGCTCCTCTTAGAGATAATTTTAACTCTGCTGTTTCAAAAGCAAATCCCATTCCCTCCCCTATGATTCTATTCCAAGCTCATTTAGAGTCCCCTGTGTAGCTGGGTTTTAGAGACACAGGAGTAGGGACAGTGGATTTGCTGCCACATGGAATTGGAGGCATCCTTGTCTATGGGAGGCAGGCAAGCACAAAATTAGAAATAGTACATCAGGATCACTATTGCAGTACAAGCCATGATGAGAGGGTAAAGGAAAGCATTACATCTCCCTCAGAACCTTACTTACTCCAGATTACTTTCATAGGCAAAAGGGCAGCTAGGTACCCAATTCATGTTGGGTTTCATCAAGGGTTGTGTACATAAAAGCAATAACATGTTTCTCTTTAGTTGAGGATGCCATCTGTTAGAGTGGCAACATTCACTAAAATAGACCCATCATTTGACTGTCTGCTGACACAGAACACAGAGCTTTGAGGTGCTGTGTATGAATTGGCCAGTGATGCTGAGGAAAAGCCAATGCATACAGAGTTGGGCAGGAAAAGGTTTTATTTTCTTGCATTTTTTTTCCAGATTTCAAAGGTTTCTCAACTGGAGCAACCAAGAATTCCCTGAAGATTTTCATAAATTCATAGATTGTAAGGCTAGAAGGGATCTCAGAAGATTATCGGGTCCAGCCCCCTGCACCAAGCAGGAAAGATAACTGGGGGTCAGGTGACCCCAGCAAGGTGACTGCCTAGTCGTCTCCTCTTCAAGATTTCCAGGGTAGGCGATTGCACCACCTCTGGAGGGAGCTTATTCCACAGTCTGTACACCCTGACTGTGAAGAAGTTTTTCCTAATGTTGAGCCTGAATCGATCTTCCAGGAGTTTGTGGCCATTACTCCTGGTTTTCCCCTCAGGTGCCCTGGTGAACAGTTGCTCACTGAACCCTGAATGTACTCCCCTAGTGTAGCAATAAGCTGCTACCAGGTCCCCCCTCAGCCTTCTTTTCCTCAGACTGAAGAGTCCCAGATCCCTTGGCCTTTCCTCGTATGGCTTGCCATATAAGACTCTGATCATACGGGTGGCTCTTCTTTGGACTCTCTCAAGCTTTTCCAAATCCTTGTTAAAATGTGGTGGCCAGAACTGGATTCAGTAAGCACTGCAACAGTAAGGCAGTCTTAACAGTGCTGAGCAGAGTAGAAAAATCACCTCCTTGGTTTTGCTGGAGATGCACTGATTGATGCATGCCAAAGTATTATTTGCCCTACTGGCTACAGCACTGCACTGCCAGCTCATATTCATATTGTGTGGAAAATTCATAGGAGAAAAAAAGACAAACATCTAGTAGACATGGCACTTACCTGAAATGTAGGAAACCCGAGTTCAAGTCCAAAAGATAAATCAAACAGACTGCAGGTTCCACATCTCCAGGGAGCACTCTACCACTAGGCAACTGATTCTTGTGATTGGATCTCCTCCCACCTCCTTCCCTCCCATTCTCTCCCTCCAGACCTTTCATCCTGGACACGAGTAACCTTTTCCAAAGAATTTTTTTTCCAACACCCATTTCTAAAAAAAGTTCCAGATTTTTAATCAAGTGTGTTTTTTCCTGTTTCTTTTTTGAATCAGCATTTTCTAATGAAAGACCACTGTAATGAAAATTCCTAGCCAGCTCTCAACACATTACCCTAACTTTAGTTTGTCCAGGGCTCCGGAGGCCAGGCAACATGCACACTAGCCAATAAACTTCCATCACAGAAATAAAATAAAAGAATCAAACAACATTGACACAAGATAGCTGTAAAATAAATTATCAATGTAATATCTAAAAATGTATATAAAGCAGTATCAGAATAAAAATCAAGTAGAACAATAGTACTATGTAAAAAAGAGGAGACTATGTTAGCGTATATGCTGATTAGAAACTCTCAAAATGCAAGAGAAATTGTTGAATATTTTTAGAATTTTTCACAAATTACCATCAAATACCCAGCTAATATATCCTAGCCAACTTTAACCTAAAACAAAATTCAAAAAGCTGTTATAATGCCATATTAAGATGGAGGGGTGTACTCACTTTGGAACCAAGAGTTCTAGTTTTTTGTATATTAAGATGCAGACACAGTATGTAATTCTATACTTTGCTTTAGATCCCAATATGAAGTCCTGACATGTTGTAACCTTTGTAATGTCTTAAAAAGACTAACTCATATATATTAGACACTACACAAACAGTTCACAATAAGAAAAGACTGTTCATTTTTCTTAAAGTAAAAGGACCTTAAAGTACAAGCACACCATTCTATTTTTCAAGCAACAAAATGAAGACAGAACCTGGTTATAATTTCAGCTTTGCCACTCACGACAAGCTCACAGCAAGACCAACTGGGAGAAGGGAACAGTATTTGACAGCCCAAATCAATGGCATTTGACAGAGCAGTTTTTCATCTTATAATATCAGTCTGATTTCAATGGGCTTGTACATTGGTGTTTCATTTACCCTCAGTATTGTGTTTTGCTATTAGCGTAAGATAATGAGAAAAAAAAATTAAAACTTTTCTCAGATAAATGGACTGGGTCTTTTTACCGGGTAGTTGCCTGCCTTTATACAAGTTTTTCTAAAACCGCAGGTTAAGCAGTGTTATTGAGATCCCTTTTCTGGTTCTTTGACCACAGTTGTGTTGTTATCCCCCATATTAAGGTAAGAATAAAGGTTCAGGTGGTAGAATACGGCAGAAATCAGCAAAACTTTGATCCACACTCTAGCCTCTTAGCACTCAGCTTTGTGTATATGAATCCCCATATGTACAGTCCCCCAATAATTGCTTTATTCTGCTTGTGACAGGGTGCATGGCACACCTGTCACTTTAAGAGGGGAAGAAGCTGCTTGAGAAGTACATTGCAGATGTGGCAGGGGCCAGTTAGAGAGTCAGCTGATGAGCCATCCTGGGGTTTGAAGCATTAAGGCCAGGGCCTGAACTGGTTAGGGAGCCATGGCCCTGAAAGCCATGGAGAGAGAAGGTCCTGGACAGCAGGGCTCCTGGGTAACATCTGAGCTGGGGTAAGCAACTCTGGTCATTTGAGGAGGGGACTAAAGGGAGGGTAAGGAGGTCCCAGCTGGCTCAGAATGGAGAGAGGGGCCAGAGAGCCTGGAGTTTATAGTCCAGGAGGAGGCAAGTGTCAGCAGAGCCAGGGAGCCCAGAGGTCTGCAGCCCAGGAGGGCGAGTGTCAGCAGGGCCAGGGAGCCCAAAGGTCTCACTGACCCAGTAGGGGAGCCAGGGTTCAGAGATGGGCTGAAGGCCAAAGGCCATAGCCAGAGACTGGCAGGGCTAGGAGAGCCTAGGAGTCTTGACTGGCCTAGGACTGGGGCCAGGGCTCAGAGAAACAGGGCCAAAGACCAGGACTTGTAGCCAAAGACCAAAGGGGCTAAGAAGCCTACAGCCCAAGAGGGATGAGGACTGGGGCTGGAACCCTGTAGCCCAGGAGGGTTGCACATCAGCAGCAATG
>NW_005843214.1:54485-68353 GCF_000455745.1 Alligator sinensis
CTGTGAGGCATGGCCATGGTGTAAGGGCTGGTCAGAGCCACATAATTAGCCCTTAAGTAGGACAGCAGAGACACCTGAAGTCCAGGATTGAGAGATCAGATCTGGGAAGCCCTAGGGTAGTCTCTCTTCTGAAAGTATCATTTCATCAAGGCATGGTAGGCAAGGAGGGAGAATGCCCAAAGAGAGCCAGGTTGAAAAGGACTGAGGAGGCTCCAGGGCATTACAACCACCCCTGGAGTTGGATCCTGTTACAATGCATCATCAAACAAATAGACTGAGGAGAAGGCTACACATGACTTGGCAAATTAATGTGACTGAATCAGATCAGGGCAATCAAGCTTCCAGCAGAGACCTTAAACCATTACATGTGAAATGAAAGGGAGCTTCCAAACTGCTGCACATTCTTAGCACTGCCTTTCTTTTCTCAACCTGGTTTCATGCACCAAAAATAATGTATGACAAATTACTAAAACCATACAGAACTGGGACCATGACACTTCTTTCAATGAGAGTAGGCTGGTACTAAAAGCTTTAAAGCAGTTTCTAGTGATGGTGTTGGTGTTTGTTTCTTGTTTTTGTTTTTTGGGGGGAGTGGAGGGTGGTACATTTCATCCTTGTAGATTTAATACAGGAAATGCTGGTCTTCAATCCTTTTTTCAGAAATAAAATTGACCAATAAACTTAGATGTGTACCCACTACTTACTTCTCTATATTTAGAAGTTCTCTTTGTGTTCACCATCATTGTTATTTGTAGTGCTATAGTATGTAGGAACAGCATGGACCAGGCCACCACTGTGCTAGCAGCTGAACAAACAGAAAAAAAGATGGCTCCTAGACTATCTATCTAAACTGACAAATTGTTTTTCCTTTTATTTTGAAGGCTATTCATTCAAGTTCTAGTACAAAGATGACAGTCGTCATAGTACAGTGTGATGTTATCCAAGCTCTGCCTGCTTTTACTACTGAGACCACTTATTAGAAACTTGCTAGCCTCTGATGGTCTTTTTTCCATCTGACATAAGAACTCTGCAGTTACCAAACATCAGTAACAAAGTCTGGAAACTCTACAAGACAAATAGTTATAATAAATATAAACTCTGATTTGCTAGGCCTAAAAGTCACTACTCTTGTCATGATAGTATTATAAAAATAGAATCTAAAACTGTTCAAGAGAATCTGAAGGCACAGCATGAACACTAAGATTCAATTTTATGTCAGATCTCAGTATGTGCTATTACAGAGATCTGTTAACATGGTTATTCTATGTCATCTTCCATAAATGGGCTGGAAGAATTAGTAATCACACTAACTTGTATGAATTAAAAGCCCCATTTTAGCAAAATGCTATATCACCTGCTTAAGCATATGTTTGAGTCCCACTGAAAGGAGTGAAGCTTACGTATTTTGCTGAAGTCAGTGGGAGACCACGTGTATGTATGTGAGTAACTACTATATTATTCCATTTTTAAAGTAGGGAGTCCCTTTAGGTGCTAAAGTTGGAGTCCACTTGATGCTATGCTGGGTCTTAATGGGCAAATCAACAGTACCTTTTCTCTTCATGGCCTACCCTCCCGGCACTTGTAGAACACTCCTGCAGGTTCCCATGGGTCTGTGTCCTGACAGTTAATTTATCTTATTTATTTATTAGATGTATGCATATGCCATCCTTCCTAACAAAGGCTCAGATAAGCTTAAAATAGAAAATATGAATTAATTAAAAACAGAAGAATGGCAAGAGTCCCAAAACAGCTTAAAAGTGAACCAGAACATTAAAATAAAACACAGACCCCATAAACAACATCTCAACTTAGTTTTGTTCAATGAATCAGTGAGTGCTGCCCAAACAAGGAGGTCTTTCAGTGCTTTTGAAAGATATCCAGGCTTTGGCACCTGCAAGCCTCAAGAGGAAGGGAAGAAGCTCCAGTGCTGAGGAGCGAACACTGAGAATGATCTTATGTGTTTTCCTCAAGTGGACTTAAAAACTGATGGTACTTGTAGAAGGTTGCTCTCAGTTGACCTTAGGGATCATAAAGGGACATAAAGAAGAAGGTGGACCCTTAAGTATGTAGGGCCCAGACCATTTAGGTCTGTATAAATCAAAACCAGCACCTTGGATTGCACCTTGAAAGCTATTTGGAGCCAGTGTAGACTCTGGAGAACTGAAAGTATGTGCTCCTGCCAGCTCACCCCTGTCAGAAGGTGGGTGTCTATGTTCTGCACCAGCTGCAGCCCCCGAATAGTCTTCAAGGGCAGCCTGACATAGAGTGCACTGCAGTAGTCTAGTCTTCAGGTTAGAAAAGCATGAATGACAGTTACCAGATCGGAGTCTGAAATAAAATGTTGCAGCTTTCTCACCAGATGGAGTTGGTGAAAGGCACTCCTAGCCACAATCACAACCTGAAGATCCAAGGCCAAAAACCTGAGTGATGGGGAGACTGAAACCCATCAGTGATATGGATCCCAGTTGTCATCCCTCCTCCACCCCCCAGTCATGTGGTATGCCCACCAGCATCAAATCTGGTCTTGGCTGGATTCAGTTTCAGTTGTTTCACCTGAGTCCAGTCCCCCGTCCCCAACTACAGCTAGGCCCTGCTAACCCATTCTTTCCCCGTGTAGAAGCTAATCAGAGAAACTGAGACATGAAACATTATTATGACATAAGTACATTTAAACAAGAAACTGTTACAAGAAGACTATAACCTGGCATGTGTGCCCCCTTACCTCGGCGGCGGAGGCAGCAGGTGGTGAACGGCGGGAGCAGGAGCCGGGGGGGCCGGGGGGGGGAAGGGGGGGCAGCCGCAGCCGGGGAGACAGTGGAGGGGGCAGCAACAGCTGATCCCCCCAAAGGTAAGTGGGGCAGCTGAGGTGGATCCGAAGGGGAAGCCCTTCGGAGCCCTCTTAGCTCGCCCAACAGGGAGCTGCGCTCCTGAGCTGCGCGTGCGAACAGTGCACGCAAACAGGCACGCTCTGTAAGGACACGCTGGCATTTGCACTGGTGTTCGCGTAAGGTGGGCATGAGGTAGCAGTCCAGAAGGGCACCTCCAACAAATGAGAGCAGTAGACACAGCTCTGCAGACATGGTGAGTAGGGCCCTGGGGGGTGGGGCCTGGTGGTCCTCTTCCCTGTCCCTTCTGTGCCCAACTTGGGGCCCTGGAGGAGCAGGTGAGGGAGCTCCAGGCTGAGGTGAGCATTACTGACTCCAAGATGAACATGGGCCGACAATGCGAGGTTACAGTCGGCAGGGCTAACCGGACCTTATCGTGCATCCACAGGTGCATCTCAAGTAGGGCCAAGGAGGTGATCCTCCCCCTCTATGCAACACTGGTCAGGCCACAGCTGGAGTATTGTGTCCAGTTCTGGGCACCCCACTTCAAGAGGGATATGGACAACATCGAGAGGGTCCAGAGAAGGGCCACCCGCATGATCCGGGGACAGCAGGGCAGACCCTACAATGAGAGGCTACGGGACCTGAACCTGTTCAGCCTTCACAAGAGAAGGCTGAGGGGGGACCTTGTGACCATCTATAAACTCACTAGGGGGGACCAGAAGGGGTTGGGGAAGACCTTGTTTCCCCTAGCGCCCCCCGAGATAACAAGGAATAACGGCCACAAGTTGTTGGAGAGTAGGTTTAGATTAGACATCCGTAAGAACTACTTCACAGTCAGGGCGGCTAGGATCTGGAACCAACTTCCAAGGGAAGTGGTGCTGGCTCCTACCCTGGGGGTCTTTAAGAAGAGGCTTAATGCCTACCTGGCTGGGGTCATTTGAGCCCAGTTTTCCTCCTGCCCAAGCAGGGGGTCATACTTGAAGATCTACAAGGTCCCTTCCGACCCTCCTTCTATGATTCTATGGCACAAAGACATGGAATACAGAATGTACTTATCACAGAAACCTCCTGAAATCAGTCATGGCATAGATGGAGAAGGAAGCTTGAATAGACCTCACTTGATTAAAGTGTAAATGAGATTATTATAATAAAAGTGTAGTCATTTTGGAAAAAAAGGGTGAATTTTCTTGGGTGGGAAAGTATCCTGTGTGCCAATACAAAAACAAGATTTCCTTTATTTAATTGAATCTAATGAAAAGGACAAATGTAGATTAAGTACACTGCAGTATTTTGGAAATCTATGGAAATGCAAGTGCAAAAATTGTTTAAAAAGCAGTAGCTCTAATACAGATAGATGTTTTAAAATATCAAAGCAAGATGGTCTAGCAGTGAAATATGAAAGGGAGATAAACAGCTAGACATTGCCCATTGTAGCACCATAGAAAAGCAGCAGCTAAAAAGTAATGGTTAATGTACAGATGTTGTTGGACAAGCAAAGGATGTACAAAGTGTTGGATGAAATATGAAGGGTATGTATGTGATGAGTTTGGAGCGTATTGATGAAACAGAATGTGGGCAGTATCATAACCACAGAGAGACCAATCAGCAACAGCCATGGATGGAGAGTCATCAGGAAGGAAGGAGAATACAAAAGCAGAGACTTTAGAGTAACAAAGGATCCTTCTCCCTGTCCTCCTCCCCGAGAGGGTCCCTGAGAGGGGAGGAGGGGTCCCTGAGGCCACTATGGACAGAGGTGACCACCAGCCCATTTCATTCACCCCACTGGGGGAGGGGAGGGGAGGGTTAACCTTGGCATCCCAGCTCCTGGCTGCTGACATGCTGACATCTGACACCTAAGAAAGAACCTTAGAGTGAAGCCTGTGTCCTGCCCAAGCGTTTCTTGACTCCGATGACAGCCCTAGAATTGGTTGATATATAGAATTGCTTGATTGCTTGTATTGTTTCTTTCTGTTATCACTGTGTATCAATAAATTTGCCTATTATCAAATGGAAAGGTTATGGTCAGTTTGAGGCTGGGCAAGGCATCTGGGCCCTAAATTCAGAGCCAACAGCTATAGAGCAGAACCAGGGTAACAGTGCTCATGGGACCCAAATCTCAAAGATCTGGCCCTATCTGATCCACAGGATTTATGAATATTCTAATCAAGAGTGTCATTGTCAGACAGTCTCTCTCTGATATGCTTTGCTGAGGAATTACAGTGCCCTATATTCTTTTTTTGCTCATACACTCTGCTTTCAGCCTGCGCAAACTGTAGATATACAA
This sequence comes from Alligator sinensis, assembly GCF_000455745.1. NCBI lineage: Eukaryota > Metazoa > Chordata > Crocodylia > Alligatoridae > Alligator > Alligator sinensis. The sequence goes on from NW_005843214.1 coordinate 59,598, forward strand.
ATGCAGAATGCAACATTTTCCTCCTACCCTTGGGAAAAAATCTGCAGAAGAGCAAAGTGCTCCCAGAACTGAAGAATCTGGAGATGGGGGGAGAGGAGAGGGGAATGGGACAAGGAGCATCACAAAAGGAGCCTGCAAGTATCCAGAGAGGATGGGGAATCCATCTACATTCAACTTGATGAAGGGCCCCTAGTGAAATACACTCCGCTTTCTTCAGAGTTTGGGCATTTGATTTCATAGAGAGTGGCCCATCCACATTTCATGACCACTCCTTAGCACCATCAGAAGTCACTCTCCCATTGGCCCTGCCATCACCACAACTATGTTTTAATCCTTTCTGAAGGGGCTGAAAAGCATAGTGGGGTATCTGTGCTAGATGCAAGGATATAGTACAGTACGACAGTCATTTTACAGAGCACAGGCCACATGTGTAGAGCCTCCATGCAATATTGGCTCTGGTACCCACTACCCTACTCAATTCTTTTCTCCAAACCATACTGCAGAAGACTCATCTGGCCCTTAGGGGCACATCCAGATGACGGCACATGTACATTTCCCCAGGGACAAACAGCAGCAGCACATAGTAGTGCCGCAGCTACTTGTCCCTGGGGAACACCTGTGGATGCACACGCTGGTGCACAGCAAGTTGCCCCAGGTGGGGCAGGAGAGGCTGCAGCCAGCACCTGGGCTGGCTGCAGCAGCCTTACCTGGAATCCTGGGGGCCTTCTGGGGCTCAATGGTGGTGATCTGGGCACACAGAGCCTGGTCAGCAGCTAGAATATGGCTCTAGCCAGCCAGGATCCAGTTTTGGGCAGCACGTACTGCCGCGATGTGTGCCACCCCACTTTTTTGGCACAGGTTTTTTTTACATTGGGATCTCCCAGTGTCAAAAAAACCCACTGGTCTGCAAATTAGCAGTGTGGCAAACACCAGCATCTTCAGGGCCTGAGGTTTGTGGTGCCATGGATGGGTCTGCAGTTCCACAAACCACACATGCATGCTCATCTGCATGCACCCTAGAGGCGCATCCAGATGAGCACGCATGTGCATCTTGCTGCATTTCAAACCCCAAACTTGCAGCATGGGGACAAAATTAGACCCCTGGATATCCAGGGGTCAAAAAAACGTCAGGAGAACAGCAGAGCCAGGCAGAGTCTGGGACCGTGCCTGGAGGAAAAGCAGGAGTTAGTCCTCCAGAAGAGACACTCTGGTTTCAGCCAGAGCATCTCCTTGGTGCTCCTGCTGCCCCTGGTGCTATCCAAGGTGAGTTAGGGAATGGGGATGGGGCGGTTTATGGGTGTGGGTGGGTGTGAGTGTGTGTAAGGGGTGGCAGGGGGATGTCAGGGGTGTTTGGAGAGGAGGGGGTTGTCAGGGCTATGGGGAGTGGTAGGTGATGTTGGTGGGTAGTGGCGGGGGGGGATGTCCCCAGGGCTGCAGGGGGTGAGTGGCCAGAGCAGCTGCGGTGAAGTTGGCGGCACACGGAGAGACCCAGCTCAGACCGGTGTGGCTCGCTAGTCCGGCTTTGCGCAGGTGCCAAGTGCAGGTGGCGAGGTTGCCATCAAAATCTCCACAGAGGAGAGGAGGCTCTGCCACCAGGCCTTCCTTTGGGCCGGCCTTAGCCTCTGCACCTGTGGTTTCAGGGGGTAGGCCTTGGTCAGCAGAATGAAGGGCTTCCCCCATGGGCTCCTGTTCAGGACTATCTAGCAGCTCTGAAATCTCCTCCATGGGGATCACCCATTTGATCTTTCCCAGGGGTGGGGTGTCAGGCACAGCTGGGGAGGCCCCTGGAAGCTGGGCCCTCTCCCTCCAGTTGCTGGTGCCCTTCCTGGGACTCCACTAGACTTGGTTGGAGAGCAGGGTCCCTTGAGCTCACGGGTGGGCTCATAGTTTTGGCAGGGATGTCAGTGGTGTGGGGCACCAGTGGTAGAGGTGCCCTTCCTACTGCCCTTGCCCTTCGTCCCCGATGATGGGAGAGGGGGCTTGAGAACCCCTCTGGGGGGGAGGCCTGGCCAGGGGTGATACCCTGGCCCTGTTGGCTCCCTACCAGAGTCGCACCTGTCCCTGCAGTGGAGGTTGCAGGCTTCTCCACCTCTGGAGGAGGTTGATTGGACTCTGCCTCTGGGATGGAGGCTGCAAGGGCATGCATTTCCCTGGGTGCTTGACATGCTCAGGCAAAAAGCCCCAGCTCAAATCTGCACCGCTTCTATTTGAGCTGCTGCAAACACACGTGCTTGAATGTGTGGACGTGCCCTAGAAGTTCAGTTTCTAAGTCCCACAGTGCTTTAGTATGAATCAGAAGGGTCAATTAATGTGGCTTTACTGATTAAATGACTTAAATCAGAAGTATGGCAAACTTTCATACCTTGACTTGAGTGTTGTATCAAATAAGGCATACTTTTGCTTTCCTCTGTTGCAATATAATATTGTGGATTTACATGTGTAGAATAACCAGTTTCAATCTTTGTGCCTATTTTTTCCTTGCCTACCAAGTTTTAATGGCAAAAAAGAAAAATATGCAACTGCACAAATTCTTTGCTGGATTTCTGTTTTAGCTATAAACTTCTAATGACTGAGTTGCAGAGCCCAACCAACATTAAATCTTATACACACCCACTTGATATCAGTGTGATATGCTGTTCTAGCTCTGAGTCAGCATGCTGCTGTATGATTGGGAATAGCTGTTATGGGTGGCAATATTTCTTAATCAATAAGCTGCACAAACATGCAGCACAAGACAGGAATAATAATTCTGCTGGGAAGTAGGGTTAATTACCATTGAAAATATATGACCTGAACTCAAATTTATACTCCTGGACTAAGTCCAAGATAGATGAGTGTATAAAGTAGTCAGCACATCATAGACAAGCTGCCTTCCTGCATATTCAGAAAAAGATCTTGGATTCACCTTGGGTTTGAGCTTTTGTTTTATTAAGTATATTTTGTATTCCCATCTTTCTACTTTGGTTACTTTAGTGTGAGTGGTGATTTATAGCTTAATTAGCCACCATGAGACTTGCATGATAAAAAATTCAGTGAATAATTACTGGGCTTAGAGGGCCTCAGGGCTATCATAACGCAGGAAGTGATATAAGTACAAGAGCAGCAGTGAAATGCTACTGAGAAAGTCAGTGAAAAGGGTCACCTTGAAATCCCTGCTTTTGTCACTAGCTAGTACTTAATAGAAGAGTGGATGCTGGGATGCAAACAGACTGATTTAAATGTGGGTTTAAAGCACAAGTGTACAGACAGACAAGACAGTTTAGAATGGTTTAAATCTCCTGGAATGTTTCAGAAGTACACCTGGATAATGAAGTGTTAATTTGAATCAGGTCCTCGTAAACTCATTCAGCGTTGTGTGCAGACACAAAACTTTCCATGAACAGTGTCTGGCTGGCCCTTCAGCCATCCCACACTGCATTGCTCCTCAGTCCCCAAACCCCCATGCAGCAACTGACCGCTCTGGTATACAGCCAAAACTCTACTACCCCAATCTCCACTGCTTGCACTTGACCTCACTGTCTCTGGCTGGGGGGTCTGGGGACAGGTCTCCCCTGAGTTCAAGAGCTGGTCAATTTCCTTTCATTGGTGGCAATTGACAGGCCCCAGAGCCCAGGCACACAGAAGCAGGGATCCAGGCAGCCACCCAACAGTCCCCTCCGTCCCCCTCCACCAGCACTGGCCACCTCTCCAATGCTAAATCATAGAAAATGAGGGCGGGAAGGGACCTCAGGAGGTCATCTAGTCCAACCATCTGCAGGACCATCCCTAACTAAATCATCCCAACCAAAGCTCTATCTAGCTGAGTCTTAAGAGCCTCCACGAATGGAGACTCTACAACCCCTCTGGACAACCTGTTCCAGTGCTTTGCTACCCTCCTAGTGAGAAAATTATTCCTAATATCTAACCTAAACTTCCCTTGCTGCAACTTGAGACCACTGTTCCTTGTTCTGTCATTTGTCACCACTGAGAACAGTCTAGCTCCATTCTCTTTTGAACTCCCCTTCAGGTAGTAGAAGGCTGCTATTAAATCCCTCCCCAGTCTTCTATGCTCTAGACCAAATAAACCCAGTTCCCTCAGCTTCTCCTCGTAAGTCATGTGCCCCAGCCCCCAAACCATTTTGTTGCCCTCTGCTGGATGCTCTCCAATTTGTTCACATTCTTTCTGTAGTGGGGGGCCCCAAATTGAACACAGTACTCCAGATGCGACCTCACCAGTGCTGAACAGAGGGGAATAATCACTTACCTTAACCCCCTGGCAACACACCTACCAATGTAGCTCAGTATGTCATTAGCCTTCTTTGCAACAATGGCACACTGCTGGCTCATATTCAGCTTAGTATCCACTGTAACCCCCAGGTCCTTTTCTGCAGAGTTGCTGCCTAGCCAGTAGGTCCCCAGCCTGTACTGGTACATGGGATTGTTCCTTCCTAAGTGCAGGACTTTTCACTTGTCCTTGTTGAGCCTCATGAGATTTCTTTTGGCCCAATCCTCTAATTTCTCTAGATCATTCTGAATCCTATCCCTACTCCGCAGCATATCTACTACTCCCCCCTGCTTGGTGTCATCTGCAAATTTGCTAAGGGTGCACTCTATGACATCTTCCAGCTCCACTCCACTTGATACCAGCTGCCAACTAGACATCGAGCCATTGACATCTGAGCCCACTACTTCAGCCAATTTTCTATCCACCTTACAGCCAATTCATCCAGCCCATACTTCTTTAGCTTGCCTGCAAGAATGCTGCATATTAAAAGCCTTGCTAAAATCAAGGCATACCATAACCATTGGTCTCCCTGCATCCACAGAGCCAGTCATCTTATTATAGAAGGCAACCCAGCTGGTCAGGCATGACTTGCCCTTGGTGAATCAATTCTGACTGTTTCTAATCAACTTCTCAGAGTGCTTAGAAATGGATTCCTTGAGGATCTGCTCCATTTTTCCAGGGACTGAAGTGAGGCTGACTGGTCTGTAGTTCTCTGGATCCTCCTGTTTCCCTTTCTTAAAGATGGGGACTACGTTTGCCCTTTTCCAATCATCCAGGACCTCTCCTGATCACCATGAGTTTTCAAAGATGATGGCCAGTGGCCCTGCAATCTCATCAGCCAACTCCCTCAGCACTCTCAGGTGCATCCTGTCTGGCCCCATGGACGTTTATATGTCCAGCTTTTCTAAATAGTCCCATATCTGCTATTTTACCACCTTTGGCTGTTCACCTCCTCCCCAAACTGTGCTGCCAGGTGCAGGAGTCTGGGAGCTGAGCTTGCCTGTGAAGGCTGAGGTGAAAAAGTCACTGAGCACCTCAGCCTTTTCTGCATTCTCTCACCAAGTTGCTTCCCCATTCAGTAAGGGACCCACACTTTCCCTGATCTTCCTCTTGCTACTTGCATATTTGTAGAAACCCTTCTTGTTACCCTTCACATCCCTGCAAGTCCAATTGCACTTTGGCTTTCCTGATTCCATCCCTGCATGCCCAGGCAATACTCATATACTTCTCCTTAGTTGTTTTTCCATGTTTCCACTTCCTATAAGCTTCCTTTTTGTGATTTAGTTTACTGAAATGATCCCTGCTAAGCCTTGCTAATCTTCCTGTGCATAAGGATGGTTTGTGCCTGCACTCTCAGTAAGGCTCCTTTAAAATACAGCCAGTTCTCCTGGATTCCTGTCCCCCTCAGACTGGCTTCCCAGGGGATCCTGCCCATGAGTTCTCCAAGTCAAAGTCTGCTTTTCAGAAGTCCAGGGTCTTTATTCTGCTGCTCTCCATCCTTCCTTTCCACAGGATTCTGAACTCAGTCATCTCAGTCACTGCTGCCCAAGTTACCATCTGCTACTATATTCCCTACAATTCTTTCCTGTTTGTGAGCAACAGGTCAATAAGAGCACAGCCTCTAGTTCACCACTGTAGCACTTGCAACAGGAAGTTGTCCCCAACACTCTCCAAAAACTTCCTGGATTGCGTGTGCACTGCTGTATTCCCCTCCCAGCAGATCTCAGGGTGATTGAGGTCCCGCATGAGAACCAGGGCTTGTGATTTGGAAAGTACCGCTAGCTTTTGGAAGAAAGCCTCATCCACCACTTCCTCCTGTTCTGGTGGCCATGACATCACCCTTGTTGCTTTCCCCTCTTACCCTAGCCCAGAGACTTTCAACAGGCCTATCTCCAGTTTCATACTGGAGGTCTGAGCAATCATATGGCTCTTTCACATACAGTGTGATACCTCCTCCTCTTCTCCCCTGCCTGTTCTTCCTGAACAGTTTATATCCATCCATGACAGTGCTCCAGCCATGCGAGCTATCCAAAATCTGTTTTTCCAATCACATCATAGTTCCTTGACTGTGTGAGAGCTTCTAATTCTTCCTGCTTGTTTCCCAGGCTCCATGCATTCATGTACAGGCACCTGAGGTAACTAGTTGATTGCCCTGATTTCTCAGGAAGAATGAGAAGACCTCCCCAGCTGCCCCCTCCTGCTTGCTGTTCTTCCAAATCACCCAGTTCCCCACTTAACTCAGGGCTTTGGTCCCCTCAGCAAACTTAGTTTAAAGCCCTTCTCACTAGGTTAGTTTTTGAAGATGCTCTTCTCTCTCTTTGCCAGGTGGATCCCATCTCTTCCCAACAATCCTTCTTCTTGGAACAATATCCCATGGTCGAAGAAGCTAAACCCCTGCTGGTGACACCACCTGCACAGCCAGGTCTTGATCTGCAGGATACATCCACTCATGCCCAGATGTACCATATCAGCCTGGGATGCACCAAAACTTGGTCATTTTCCAGGAACTGGAGTAAATTGATGAGTAGCTTGATGGAAAGCACTCTTTAGAAACCATGAAAGCTCTTGCAGCTCCAGAGATCCTAGGGCCCTGTGAACCCAGAAGCAGGTGTCTGGGCAGCTCTCCCACCCTACACAGACACCAAGACACTCCTAGTCTGGGTACCGCAATGCTGATTTCAGTAAAGTGCAGGAATGGATCTTTATTGAAATCAGTGAAAAGGGGGAGCAGAAAATTGCAATTAGGCTGTGTAGTCAGTATCACCCTCTGGTGGTGGTTCAGGGCACTGCAGTTCCTAAAAGGGACAGTCAGTCTAATTTAGGATGCTTAGTGTATGTGTGTATGTGTATATGCAGACACATTTGACCTAGGAAAATTGTGAACCATTTCAAATCAATGACATTCTTGAAAAATTTCAGGTGTTATGTCTGTTCACACCTTTAGTGATGTGACCAAAACATCCCATGAAAAGCAAAAGGATTCCGCTCAGAAAATATATATCTGCTTGAACTAGTAATTACATAAATGTAGTGGAGTTGAGCAGGGTTGTGTTCTTGCTGCAAACCTGTTCAGAATTTGTTTCCCCTTCTTCTGACATATACCTCTGGGACTGCCACTGAAGGAGTTTATTTACATACACTCTCAGATGGAAAATGATTCAGCCTCACACAATTTAAAACAAAGACTGAAGTGTGGGAAGTTTTGATTTGTGAGCTGCTACTTGATAATGATGCTGCACTGATAGCCCACACAGATAGTGACCTTCAAAGTCTCATCAGTTGCTTTGCTCATGCCTGCCAAGAGTTTGGTCTTGCAATCACAGTGTCAAGAAGACCAATGTTACAGGCCAGAACACAGACAGTAGCATAGTCCATTATACAATAGTGGGGATACATCGTACCCTGCAGCTTCCCGTCTTGGCCCCAGCTGGTGCTCCCTCCCCCACCCCCCACCTCACACCACTGAGGTCTCCACCCAGACAGAGCCCATGGTTCCAGGCTCCATCCAGACACAGCCTATGGCTCCAGGCTGTGGGGGCTTCCTGGCATGACTCTTAGTATCTGGGAATGGGAGCAAGGGTGCTCCCATTTGTAGGGTATGCTCCCTAGTGAGGTCTCTAGAGTACCAGGTAAGGGCACTCCAGGCAGAGCTGAGCATGCTTTGCACCATCAGGGCCCACGAGCAGGAGATCAACGATCACTACCAGGCCCTTCACCTGAAGAACATAGAGAAAAGAGCATATAAACCCATTAGCAGGAAGAAGGACAATGATGAGACTGACCTAGAATCCCATCCTGGAGTTGCCTGGAAGATGGTTGTCTCCAGCCCCAGGGCAGATAGTGCCAGGGTTCATAGATTCATGGATTCATTGATGTTAGGGTCGGAAGGGACCTCAAAAGATTTCATAGATTTCATAGATTTCATAGACATCAGGGCTGGAAGGGACCTCGGAAGATCATCGAGTCCAGCCCCCCGCCCAAAGGGCAGGAAGTCAGCTGGGGTCATAGGATCCCAGCAAGATAAGCATCCAGTTTCATCTTGAAGGTGCTCAATGAAGGCACTTGAACCACCTCCGGTGGCAGGCTGTTCCAGACCTTGGGGGCTCGGACAGTAAAGAAGTTCTTCCTTATGTCCAGCCTGAAATGATCTTGAAGTAGTTTGTGACCATTCGACCTCGTCATCCCTTGGGGCGCTCTGGTGAACAAACGTTCCCCCAGATGCTGGTGGTCACCCCTGATAAACTTGTAGGTGGCCATCAGATCACCCCTGAGCCTGCGCTTTTCCAGGCTAAAGAGCCCCAGGGCTCTCAGCCTGTCATCGTAGGGTCTGCTTCCCTGACCTCTGATCATGCACGTGGCTCTTCTCTGGACTCTCTCAAGCTTCTCCACATCCTTTTTGAATTGTGGAGCCCAAAACTGGACACAGTACTCCAGCTCCGGCCTCACTAAGGCCGAGTACAGGGGGAGAATGACGTCCCGAGATTTGCTTGAG
>NW_005843214.1:71657-121777 GCF_000455745.1 Alligator sinensis
CTAACTGTGAAGAAGTTCTTCCTAATGTCTAGTCTAAATCTGCTCTCTGCTAGCTTGTGGCCATTATTTCTTGTAACCCCCAGGGGCGCCTTCGTGAGTAAAGCCTCACCAATTCCCTTCTGTGCCCCCATGATGAACTTATAGGCAGCCACAAGGTCGCCTCTCAACCTTCTCTTGCAGAGGCTGAAGAGGTCCATGTGCCCTAGTCTCTCCTCATAGGGCTTGGCCTGCAATCCCTTAACCATACGAGTGGCCCTTCTCTGGACCCTCTCCAGGTGGCCCTTCTCTGGACCCTCTCCAGGTTATCCGCATCCCTCTTGAAGTGCAGCGCACAAAATTGCACGCAGTACTCCAAATGCGGTCTGACCAGCTCCTGATAGAGGGGAAGCATCACCTCCTTGGTTCTGTTCGTCATGCATCTGCTGATGCACGATAGAGTGCCATTAGCTTTCCGCTGCTAGTGGCAGCAAGGCGGTGGGAGCAGTGTCTGTAGCTGCCCCACCTCCACTAACACCAGCAATAATACAAAAGGAAGACAGAGTGGCCAAAGTCTGGTTACTCCTCCCCTGGAACTGCAAAACAGGTATGCGCTTCTCACAGTGCCAGCAGAGTCATCGGTGGAAGCATCAGCTCTGGAGGAAGAAAGGCAGCCAGCCCCCACCAAGAAGAGAAGCAAGGTGGTTGTGGTGGGTGACTCCATCCTGAGGGGGACTGAGGAAGTGGTTTGCCACCCCAACCCCCTAACCCATGAGGTCTGCTGCCTCCCGGGGCTCGCATCCAGAATGTGATTGTAAGGTAGGGCTGTGCGAAACTTAGGCAGCCATTTTGTTTTGGAGGTGTTTCACCCCATTTCGGTGCCCGAAACACCGAATCTGAAACAAAACAGAAGGCTCAAAAACATCTCCAAAACTAAACAAAATCATCCGAAACATTTCAGAGACAGGCTTGTGGGGAAGCAGAAACTCAGAAGAGGGAGGGGGAAGGGAGGTGGGGGAAGACTGCTCTGATATTGACATCTGTGGCTGGCCAGTGTCTGCAATCTGTCCCTGGGGTCCCTTCCAATCCTAGTGCTCAGGAGGAGGGATGGAGAAACAGCATATAACAGTATATAAGGCTCTGTGTTGAAGCCTTTCACTGCCTTTTGTGAGATCTGTCTCTTGCAGCATGAGCAGCACAGCACAGCATCTGAAGGGTCTAGGCTAGTAGCACTAGGTAGTCTGTTGCTACCAAGTTGTAGCCAGCCATTAGCTAATCCTTTCCCACTTACCCTTGCCTATGATCCCTATTGTTAATCCCTTTCAAATATTTCTTCCCAAAAAATCCTCTTATTTATTCTTGTTCTTTTTTTTCACCCCAAACAAAAAGAAAACTGTGCTTTGCCTGGCAGTGTGTCATCCATCACCATGCAGGAAAGCACAACACATATAAATTATACACACACTTTCTAGCATACCAAACATGAAGCATGCTGGAAAGGCAAGTGCCAGGTCTTCTGGCAGGGAAGCAAGAGGGAGCAGAAGGAGACCTGCAAGTCCCCCCCCCGCCCCCCAAACAGACTCACCCTCTTCCCTAGCAGGCATGAGGCATCTGCTGCTAGTGGCAGCAAGGCGGTGGGAGCAGTCTCTGTAGCTGCCCCCCCTCCACTAACACCAGCAATAATAATAACCCCCAGCACCACCAGCATGACAACAAGCACCAACATGACAGTCTCCTCCACCCCAACTTCAGTTTGCAGCCTGAGCCTTCTAGTGCCAAAGGAGGAGCTGGATCTGGAACCAGGGGAGCTCAGTACCATAGCCAGAGAAGTTCTGGGGAAGGAGGGGAAATCTGAATTTGTGCTCCACACCCCTCAAAGTTCCCCTAGAGCCAGGTCTCCTTCTCTGGATAGCACCTGAGAGGAGGTTGTGGAGGCAAGTGGTTCAGCTAAGTCAGCTCCTCTTGTTGTTGTGCCTCTGCCTGCTGAGGAGGGGATAAGGCAGGATCTGCACCCACACCCAAGAAGTGAGGGGGTAGTGTAGTGTGGGATCATTTTGAGGTGGCAGATGATCCCACATATGCTATCTGCATGCACTGCTGATGCAAGACCAGCCAGGGCAAGGACGAGAAACACTTCAGCACCATGAGGATGCTGATGCATATCAGGAGGCACCACCCCCTTGCCCTTTCTCCTCCTCAGCCTGGCACTAGTGGGAACATGCCCAAAGGGAAGTTTCCCTCTCACTCCAAAGCCCCCGTCCCCCAGAAACAGCGACAGGCCACCCTGGAACAGTAGGGGAAAAGTGGAGGAAAAGGGGGACGCATTCCCAAGGCGAGTGAGATCACCCAGAGCACTGGGGAGATGCTTGCTCTGGATGGCCAGCTCTTCTCTTTAGTTGAGCAGCCAGGGTTGAGCTGGCTCATGGTGCTCATGGCCCCATCATATTGCATGCCCGCATGCACGGTGCCCTCCCTGTATGAGGCATGCAGGGAGTACTTGAGGGAGGAGCTACACAAGGCAGGTCCGCAGAAGGCCTTACACTTCGCCTTGGACATCTGGAGCAGCTAGGGCGGAGATCATGCCTACCTCTCCCTCACAAGGTGCTGGCACGATCATTCAGGGCATTGGTGGCTTCTCCTTCAAGCAGAGGTGATGAATAAGTCCTACATGGCAATGGAGATCATGGGGGCCATGAACCACTTGGTGCAGGCATGGCTCATTGGGCAGAGTGAGCTCACCCACGGGTTCATGGTCACCGACAATGGGGTCAATATGGTCAAGGCAGTCCGTGATGCCAACTTTGTTGGCATCCACTGTGTGGCAGACAGGCTGCACCTCATAGTCAGGGATGCCTTGGAGGGGGACAGGGCTGCCAGTGAGGGCACCATCACAACCAGACATCTCCTTTCAAAATGCAGGAAGGTGGCATGCTACTTCCACCAGAGCATCAAGTGGGGCAAGATGCTGCCTGACAAACAGGCAGAGCTGAGCATCCCACAGCACAAAATCATGCAGGATGTGGAGACTCAGTGGAACTCCACATACCTGATGCTCAAAAGGCTAGTGGAGCAACAGAAGGCTATCAATGAGATGGCCTAGCTTGGGGAAATTGGAATCAGCAGTACCCTTAACAAAAGAGAATAGAATACCATCTCCCAGATCTTGGTGGTCTTCAAGTTATTCCTCAAGGCCACTGAGAGCCTCAGCACTGGCAATGCCCTCCTTAGCCAGGTGATCCCCATAGTGAGGGAACTTCAGAACCAAATGGAGAAGTTCCAGGGGATCAATGTTCCTAGCTGGGGCAAGCTGCTGTCACCAGAGGTGCAGGCACTGGTGAAGTAGCTGAAGGAGGGCATCAAGAAATGACCGAATCTGTTGCGGTCCAGTACAGTCCACATGCTGACAGGCATGTGCAACCTGAGGGTAAAGGTGAGCATCTGCAGCAGCAAAACCCTTGATCACTGGATGAAAGTGCTCGTGAACAGAGTCAGGGAGGCAGAAGGGCAGAGGCAGGGGAATGAGGAAGAGGGGAAGCACTGTTCCATGCCAGCACTCCATCCACCAGCCAGTCTCCTCTGCCACAGGCACTGCCAATGTGGGCCAAGGGCATGGCTTCCATGTTGGGGTCCAGAGGCACCAGACCCCAGCGTTGGGCAGGTAGCACCAAGGCCTTGGTGGCTACCTATCTTGCTGAGGATGTGGGGCCGTTGCTTTGTGACCCCTTGGCCTACTGGGCAAGCTGCAGCCAGGTGTGGCAGGATCTGTCCATGGTTGCCCGGGAAAACCTGTCCTGTCCACTGACCAGTATTCTGAGCGAGAAGGTGTTCAGCTTTGCTGGGGATGTTATGACACCCCACCGTACCTCCTTGGATCCTGGTTTGGTGGAGCAGCTGGTGTTCCTGAAAGTGAACCTCCTGCTGCTGGGGTTTACCAAACTCCACGTGCAGACAGAGTGAGTGCCACCCACCTCACTCTGTCTGTACCTATTTCCTTTTAAAACATTTTTTAAACCATTTAATGCCCCGCTCTCAGAGCTGGAGGTGGCACTCACTGTATCACCAGCCAGCAGGGGAAGAACATCTCCCTGCTGAGCTCCCATGCCAGAACCAACTTGGAGGTATGAGCAGGGGCTATGGGGAAGAAGGAGGCCCCAGGTCCTGGGCACAACCTACAACTGCACCCTGCCAGGGTCAGGAGGCTTGATGGGACTGCCAGTGACACAGCAGCCCCCAAGAAATGCCAGGATTGCAAACCTCCCTGGTGAAAGGTGGATAGGAGGTGCCTTATAACCTCCAGCCACCAAGCACAAGCACAGTCCTAGCTAGGGAAAGCCAAGACCTGTAAGATCTTTGAGAGGCCTGAGGCTTGCTGGTTGCAGTGGAGTTGTGAGGCTCCAAGTGAGCTTAGCTACCTGGGATGCCATCTGTGAGGCATGGGCCGCAGTGTAGGGAGGGCACAGTGCTCTGGAACAGATGTCACCCCTAGACATCAGGGGCCTAAATGCTTAGCCTACAAGCTTAGCAGTCTTTTGGGTTTAAAACCCTTTGTCAGGCTGAGGAAGCATCTGCAGTTGGTGTATGTGCTCTTCCTGGATGGAAGGAATAGTAAAGAAGCCAGAGGTTGTCATTCAATGCAGGCAAGAAAGCCAGTCAGTGAAAATGTAAACTGAGGTGTCAGGGGGTGAGGGACAGGTGGGTAAGGGCAGGGGGGGAAGGGGGATGTAGTAGTTAAAAGTGGGGAGGTACCTGGGGAGTCAGATGTTGGGCAGGTTATAGTGTGTCATAAATCCAATGTCTATATTGAGTCCACTGAACTGGGTATCTCTAGACTAGAGAGATTCAATACTCTCCACAGCATTCAACGTTATTAGTTTAGAGTGCCAGAGGAAACATCTCCAGCCATTCTGTTCAATAGCCATTAATATATTTATCATCTGTGAGTTTGTCCACTCCCTTTTTTAATTTGGCTATGGTATCTGCCTCAATCACCTCCTATGATAATGAATACCACAAGTTAACTACATGTTACATAAAAGTACTGTCTTTGGTTAGCTTTAAACCTATCACCTAGTGTCCCCTAGTTCTAGCACTCAGTGAATAACAGTTCCCTCCTTACTTATTCCATTCCATACACAATTTTGCAGGCCGCTATTATATTCCCCTCAGACTTCTCCTTTACAAATTGAAGAGTACTAGCCATTTTAGTCTTTCCTGGTCTGCCCATTTCTCTATGCCCCTAATCAATTTGGTTGTGTCAGGCTGTGGCCTTGAAACTATGGCCGCAGCCTATCTGGCTCAGACACTCATCTTGGTCTGCTACCTTCTCAGCAGAACAACGAGGCAAATTCAGGTGGCCAGAACCCTCCACTTGGGCCTAGCCACATGCTCACTCCCTGCCACCAGAGTGGCCAGCCAGAGTTGGCTGACCCCTCCCCCTTTCCAATATAAACCCCTGACCCAGAAGAGAAAGTTCCTAGGCAATAAGGTTCAACTCTGTACCCAGGCTGCTTCATCCTTGACTTACCCTGCTACTGGCATCCTGACAGACTCTCTGGATACCCAGTCTGGCTTGCCACAGACCCCTAGTTTTACTTAACCCTTTGAATACCTGACCCAACTCTGCTTTGATTTCCTGGATACCTGACTCAGTTAGCCTCCTGACCCTGCACACTTGCCTGATCCTCACGATCCCTAACTCAGGCCCCAGGACAGATCTTCTGGCTTTGAGCTTCTTGGCTTCCATACACTCAAACTTGGCACACTCCCCTCAGACCTTGGCTGCTTCTCCTGACCCTGAGGTAGCCCCTAGACCTGGCCACCTATGACCTGGTATGACAAGTTGCTTAGACCACCAGACATAGAAAAGGGGGCTCAGCATGCAGGCAAACTCCATAATGGGGCCCCCAGCCCTGTTTGGGTCAGACCAGCTGGTGCAGATAGCCTCTGCCCAGCAAGGTCTAGATGATCAGATCCAGCAGTTGTTGGTAGAGAATGAGTTTCTTCACTCCTAGATCTACCAGCTTTGCAGCAAGATCTCTACACATCATCCTCTCCACCTGGAACCCCACCTGCCCAATACTAGAGGTATGATGGTGACTGGCTGTGCTTCCTTGGATTTCTTGTCCAATGCTGCATACTGTTTTTATCTCAATGTAAGCTCTACTCCCAAGACTCAGCAAGGGTGAGCCTGGTGATTAGCCTCTTAAATGTGAGATGACCTGAACTGGGCCACACCCTTGGTGGAGTATAATAGCCCTGTTCTCCAAGGTTGATGGGCATTCCTTAAGACATTCATGACTATGTTCAGATATCCTCACCTGGCCCAGCTGGCAGAGATTATGCTGTGGTCCCTGTAACAAGGGGAAAATTCTGGCATGGCTTATGCATTCCACTTTCACTGCTTTACAGCAAAAACCCAGTAGAATGAGGCAGCCCAACTCTATTATTGCCACTGGGGTTTGCCAAAGGAAGTTAAAGATGAACTGGTTCAGGAGGAACCACCCTCAGAATTCAATGCATTCATGGGTCTGCCTACCTGGATTGACCTCTACCTCCAGGAACACAGAGAGGAAAAGAAAGAAGTCTTGCCCCCTCCAGGGCTTCTCCCTGCTATGGTCCTTCCCAACCCGATGCCAGTGGATGAAGGGCTCTGGAACCCCATACCAGAAGAACAGGAACACAGCTGCCATAGCTGTGCTGCTATGGTTGGGCTTTAGAACAAAAGCATACCTCACGCACCCCCAGAGAGAAAGTCAAGGTAAACAAGTAATCTTGGGCCTGGTAAAGGAGACCAGCTCAGGGTTGTCCAGAGTCCCAAGAGCATCCACAACTCATGAAATCTGAAGTAAACCCAGCCCACAGAACCCCCAACTATTGTTATTTGCCCACCTCTGAGTCCCAGGGCAGACCTGCTCATTCCCCATGCCGACTACCCTTCTGGACTCTGAAACCACAGGCAATTTCATAGATAAGACTGTAGCACGAGTTCTACAAATCCTGCTAAGGTGGTGGTACAAACCCAAAACAATAGAGATCATAGATGGCTCGCCACTGGCTTCAGGACCTATGGAGTGGGAGACCATCATTCTAAAGATCAATCTCTTTGGGCACAGGGAGACCATACACTTTGGAGCCATTCACTTCCTTCCCTTCCCCTTGATTCTAGGGTTTCCCTGGCTCACCCTCCAAAACCCAATGATCAGGTTGAAAGCCCAGGAGGTCAGTTTGAACTTGAACTACTGTCACCAACACTGTAGGAAGTCCTGGATGACAGACCACCCTACAATGCAAGGTGGAGGCCTGCCTGCTGCAAAACCCCCAGAAGGTGCCCTCTCTAGAATCTAAAATCAAACTACCTGGAAAAGATCAGTAGTTTTCAGATGTCTGAGAGAAGAAAAATGCTGGTGTTCTCCTTCTGGCATTGAGATTATGATTGCCCCATTGATCTGCAGTTGGAAGCAAAAATCCCAGTGGACACATTTGTACTATTTTGAAGCCCAAATTTGCTACACTCTGCAACTTTCTAGATAAGAACCTGGCCCAGGGCTTCATACTCAGGTCCACCCAATGGGAGCCCCCATCCCATTTGTTAAAAATAAGGACGGGAGTCTCTACTTCTCTGTCAATTATCAGACAACAACTGCACACCAGAATGAACGCACACCGGAAATCTATCAAAGACAGGAATACCAAATTACCAGTGGGGGCACATTTCTCACAGGAGGGCCACTCTCTCTCCAATCTCTCAGTCCTGATCCTCAAGGGAAACTTACACAACACTTCCCAGAGACGAGCCTATGAGCTCCATTTTATCAACCTGCTGCATACTAGAGATCAGGGACTAAACATAGACATTGGATTTTTGATACATTATAATCTGCCTGGCAACTGACTCCCCAGCCCAGCCCCTGGCTTCTTTACTTTTCATTCCATCCAGGAAGAGTACACACCAATTGCTGACACTTCCTTAGCCTGACGAAGGGTTTTTGAACCCGAAAGCTTGCTTAATAACTTTTCTCCAACTATTTGGGTTGGTCTAATAAAAGATATCAAATTCACCCAAGGAATCTTGTCTGTCAATTATCAGGCACTTAACCAGATTACTATTCACAATTAGTACCCTCTGCCTCTCTGGACCTGCTTGATCAGCCTAAAACAGCATGCAATTTCACTAACTTGATCTTTGGGGAGTCTATAATATGGTGCAAATCCATGCTGGGGATAAGTCAAAGACCACTTTTAATACCTGGTATGGACATTTTGGGCATGTACCCATGAGCAGAAATGTGCTTTTCTCTAAAGACAAATAGCAGCAACACATATTTGTGTGGCTGCTAGTTGTCCCTGGGCATGCCCCTGCATGCATGCAATGTCACAGGGTAAATTGCACCTGGTGGGATAGGGGAGACTGGGGCCGGCACCTGGGAGCCTGGGGGACTCCCAGGTTTGCAGCGGCAGCAATCTGGGCACATGGAGCCTTGTAAGCAGCTGGAGTGTGGCTCTGGCCACCCAGTCTGTGATTTCTGGTGGTGTACACTGCAGCCATATGTGCCACACCTTTTTTCTCCATGTTTTTTTCAGATACCAGGATTTCCCAGTATCTAATTTTGCCACTATGCTGAAAATATGCAGCATGGTGAATGGATTCACATGCTCCACTTGTATTTTGCAGCACCTTAAAAGACTCTGAAGCACCACAAACCACATGTTGACATTCATGGGGACACAGCCTTTGAGTACCTAGTCATGCTCTTCTAACTCAAAAATAGCCCAGCCACTTTCCAACAATTCATTAACAATGTGCTGCAAAACCTACTAGGCTGGGTCATAATGCCCACATTCTGATCTTCTCAGAGGAACCTAACCAACATTCAACACAGGTCTGAACACTGCTGGAAAGTTTGCACAACATTGCCTTTTCGCAAAATTAGAGAAATGTGCATTCAACCAAACAACAGTCAAGTTCCTTAAATTCATTCAATCCCCTGAAGGCCTGAAAATTAATCCCCAGAAGGTTCAGGCTATCTGCAAATGGAAAGTCCCCTGGAAATGTCAACAAACTTGAGAGATTCCTAGGTTTACAAACTTCTACTGCAGATTCATTACCAACTTTGCCCAAGTAGTAAGTTCTCTCACTATGCTGTTGCAGAAGAATGTCCAGTTTTTTCTGGTCCAGGAAGGTCCAGGAAACATTCAAACACCTGAAACAGGCCTTCACCTCTGCACCTGTTCTTGCTCACCTGGACTCTGCCCTGCCATTTGTAGTAGAAATGGCATCTAGCACCGCCATAGATGCAGTGCTCTCCCAAAAACTTACCTCAGAAAAAGAGAATTGTGAGATCCTGGATTGTGAACTCCTGGCCATCTAATTGGCCTTCATGGAATGGCAGTGTTATCTAAAAGGAGCATGAGCATGGCACAAGATACAGGTCCCCATAGAGCACAAGAACTTAAGAGTATTTCTATAAGGTGAAAGCTCTTAGAGGCAGGTGTGCTGGGCACACTCCTTTTCTTCCATTTTGACTTCCAAGTAATATACCAACCCAGGTTCAGGAATGAAAAATCATATGTTCTATCCCAAATGGCAGTATATGAAATCTGGGTGGTGCTAGCCTGGGGTGTAGGGGAGGTTGGAGCCCCAGAAGAGACCTATTAGGATGCAACGGTGTCAAGTGGTGGCTATAAATACCACCTCCTGATGAGATCATCTTTTAACATCAAGATATGGCAGGTAAGTGTCAGGACCACAGCTACGACATTCAGGCAAGTGATCATGATACTGACAGTCAAGGTCGGGAAAGTGTTCTGTTAGAATACCTTTTGTTTTAACAGAGATGAAACCTTTACCCAATCCCACACAGAAGCCAGCCAAACCCAGCCCTATTTTGATGCTGAACAATATTATCTGTGCCACATAAGCAATAGACCTGCTAACCTTGCTTCAAGCTGCCACCCAAAAGGAAGTTGCCCTTGAGGAGTAGGCTGCCCTCTCTCAACTGGCCCACCAGGTGCAGGAAGGGGTAATATTCACACAGGATAGAATCAATGTGCCCCCAGATCTGGCCAGGCTGACAGTGCTTTGTACAAGCCACAACTCACTGTTGTCAGGCCACTCTGGAACTACCGATTAGTTGCTTATTAGGTGGCCATGCCTGCATGAGAGAATCCAGGAATTCTTCTGCTCCTGTGATCTTTGTGCCCACACTAAAAGGCCCACAGAGAAACTGTGGGGGCTCCTTCTGCCTCTTCCCCCCACCAAATCTTGGTCCACTATTTCAGTAGACTTTATTGTAGAGATTCCTAAATCCAACAGATACTCCATAATCCTGATGGTGACAGATCAGCTTGTAGGGCTGTGTGAAGCTTCGGGTGCTGATTTGATGTGGAGGAGATTTGGCTCAATTCAGTGGCCGAATCTCCAAATCCGTATCAAATCAGAGGACCAATAAAAAAGTCTGAATCAATTTGAAACTCTCCAAATCTTCGGAAAATATTCAGAGAGCTTCGCTGATTCAGGCAGTCCCCACCCACTGCGGCAGGGAGCTGAACTGGAGCTGATAAGTAGGGGGTGGGGGAGGAGGGCTGGGGGAGGAAGAAGGGACCATGGGGGGACCCCTGCCAGCCCCCTTTCACAAGGGGCTGCTGGGCAGGGGGGCGATCCCCACTGCCCCCCACTGCCCCATGCTATGTGGGGGGCTCTGCCACAAGCCCCCTGCCCTCTGCCCCCCCCTCTCAGATGCCCTGCCCACCCCAACTCTGGCCTTTTAAAACCAAAAAACCTGAAAAAAAACCCTGGGACTCACCAGCTCATGCAGCAGCCTTGGGGCTTTGGGGGGCTTATGGAAGAGCCCCCCATGTGGCAGGGGGCTTCAGGGATCATCCCCCACCAGGCAGGAACCAGTGAGTGAGGGGCTTTTGTTTTTTTCCTTAAAGGGCACAAGCTGGGGCAGGCAGGGTAACCATGGAGGGGCTGGGACGAGGGGGTTGGGGTCTCATGCAGAGCCCCCCATGCAACGTGGGGCAGTGGGAGGCAGCAGGGATAGCCCCCCACCCAGGAGTACCCAGTGAGTTGGGGCTTTTTTTTCCCAAAGTGCTGGGAGCTGGGGTGGGCAGGGCAGCCATTGCCGGAGCTAGGAGAGCAGGCGGGGAATGGGCCTGGGTGATTCAGAGATTTGGCTGCTGCCAAATTGATTTGGGACGGTAATTTGAATCACCGAACTGGCCGAATCCGAAGCGAATACTAGCTGCTTCACACAGGCCTATCAACTTGCCAAAATGGCCTACTTTGTCCCTTGTACAGGTATGCCCTCAGCCAAAGACACTTCCCAATTATGGTTGGACTATGTCATTAACCTTCATGGTCTCCTGGACCACTTAACCTCGCACCATAGGCCCCAGTTTGTCTCCCAATTTTGGCATGAGGCCCTGCACCTGCTGGGGTCAATGCCCAGCTCTTGTCTGCTTACCACCCTGTGACATGATGGGGTTGGAGGGCCACTATGACTCCCTCTAGTGGCCACCTCTATCCTGCCCAGCCCCTACTTAGGTCGCCCTAGGTCTCAACATGCCCACTTGTCTGTCATGCCTTGATGTTAAAGAAATGTAATAAGGGGAGGCTGCTCCCAGGGCTTGTGAGTGTAGAAGGGCCTGCCTCTCTCCCTCTCTCCCCACTTGGTGCTCTTTGCTCAGGTTCTGCTGGCCTAAAGGGCCAAATTCATGGCTTCCTGCCCCTCCATCCATGCCCATGCCTCACAGATCTTCTTGTGTTTCTACACCACATTTGACCATTTTGTTACCCATGCTTGTGATCATTTATTGTACTTTGAGAGATCTTTCATTGTACAAATGCCTTCAAGGAGCAGGCCTCGCAAATGATACCAGTTAACATTTTGGTGGGATCTGGCCTCAATACAATATTTGGCCCATTAAGGCTGCCAATCCCTTTTTGTGGCTTCATCCTTCCCGGCTTTGGCCCCCTTTCTCTGGCTAAGCCTTCCTTTAGCCCAGGCACACTGTGCTAGACCTCAGTCAGCACTTGGGCTCTAGTCATCTTTTGCCTGCCTCAGGCTTTGGGCCTCTTGGCCCCAGTCATCCTCCTCAGGCTTTTGGCCTTAGCCTTTCCAGCCTCAGGCCACCTCTATCACTTTCTTATCTAAGACTGACCCTCTTGGTTCCCATCTGCCTGTGTTTTACACCTAGCCCTGACAGGACTCAAAACACCCATATACCCCTCAGGCATCACTATGGCTCATGCCACTGCCCCTGGCAGGGCTCAAATACCATGCCTTTCAGACACCCCTGTGGTCTCCTCTTCACCCCTCATAGCTACATCTCAGCCATCAGTGTAACTTGAAACAAAAAAAAGATAAGCATCCACTTAAAAAAAAAACCCAAAACAAACAAACGTTGCCTCCCTTTTTGGGGGTAATAAAAACATTTGGCCAGCTCTTTTACCACTGGGCTCCCCGCTCTCTGTCTCAAGGGAAATCTGTGCCAGACAGGGTCTCTCAAGCTGCTCCACTCTTCCTGGGAGCTCTGTTCACTCTGGGGTACCAGCTTGGCACTCACTGGGCTCCTTGCTTAAAGTGCTAGGTTTTTAGGTGCCTTGGAGCCCAGAGCCTCTCAATCAGGTGACTCCTTAGCCTCCATCATAGCTCCTCTTCTTTACCTCTAATGGGCATAGTCGTAACAACATAGTCCTAACTAATGCCCTAACCTGCTACAGGTAAAGCAAGAGAACCATGGCAGCCAATGTCCTGCTTCTAAAATGTTGTCAATATATGCTCAAGAGGTCCCAGATAGAGGGTCATGCCCCCTTCCTGCCCCCCACCGCCACTACAGAGGAAGACAAAAAAACCACACAGTCCATACCAATCTGACCCTGGGGTAAAATTTCTTCCTGGCCACAAATATGGCAATCCATCTGGCCCTGAGCAGAGGGGCCAGACTCCCTAGCCAGGAATCTCCAGCCTTGGTCCCAGCAGGAGAATCAGCACAGCTCAGCTGAAGTCACCAGCCTTAGCTGTAGCCAACACCCAATGCCTCTGGGGAGGCTTAAAAACACCCTGACACATATAGCAGAAAAACAGAGGGGTGGCACAGGAGCAACCAGCAAAGTATAGAAGCATGGGAAATACCCATGGTAGAAAATAGGCATTGCTATGCCTATATCATCCCCAACCAGGGACTGTCCAATCTCTTCTTGATCACCTCCAGTCAGTAATGAAGAGTCCACATCCTCCCTAGGCAGTCCATTCCACTGCCTCACTGTTCTAACAGTGAAGAAGTTTTTCCAGATATTGAATCTAAACTTATTTTACTGCAACTTCAAACCATTGGTCCACATCCTCCTCTCTGCAGCAAGAGAGAAAAGGTGCTTTCTGTCTTATTTCTGGCAGCCCTTCCAGTATTTGAAAACTGCTATCATGTCCTCCCAAGTGCCTTTTCCATAAGCTGAACATGCCTACCTCTTTGAGCCTCTCCTCTTATGACTTGCTTTCCAAGGCCCTGATCATCTTTGTTGTCAACCTCTGTACCCTAATGTCTCCACAGCCTTTTTAAAATGTGGGCCCCAGAACTGCACACAGTACTCCAGATGAGGCCTAACCAGTGCTGAGCAGAGAGGCACTATTACTTCCTGTGTCTTGCCCCTAATGCTTGCAGCCCAAAACTACACTGGCCTTTTGTGCAGCTGCATCACACTGCAGACTTATATTGAGTCTGTGGTCTACCAAGGCTCCCAAGTGCTTTTCCATAGAGCTGCCATCCATCCAAGTGTCCCCAGTTTTGTATTTGTGCTTTTGATTACTCCTGAGGTGTAGAGGGATTTCATAGATTTCACAGGCATTAGGGCTGGAAGGGACCTTACAAGATCATTGGGTCCAACCCCCCACACAAGAGGCAGGAAGCCAGCCTGCTCCCTACAGGTGTGGGCCAGTGCTGAATAATCCTCATTGGTAATGTTACCTGACTTCCAACCCTTGTAGGCTTCTCTTTTCAGATACAGGAGGTCCACGAGTCCCCTATTTAGCCATGGGGGTCACCCAACCCTTTTGCTGCCTTTCCTTTGAACTGTGATGAACTTCCCTTGTGCTTCAAGAATTGCATCCTGAAGGAGCAACCAGTCTTCATGGACTCCTCTCTCTGTTACATTCCAGTTTCTCAGGGTGTTGGCAAGCAGCCTCCTGAGCTTATGAAAGTTGGCTTTCCTAAAATCAAGGATTTCTGCACTGCTGACTGATTTGTCAGCTTCGCGATCGATAGAGAAAGTGATCAACTCATGATCACTGTCTCCCAGCTTCCCTTCAATTCTCAGGTTGCTCACCAGATCATCCCCACTGGCCAGTACCAGATCCAGGAGTGTCCCTCCTCTTGTTGGCCCATAGACCTCCTGGGCCAAGTAGAGTTTGTCAATGCAGGTGAGAAAGCTGCACAACTGTTCAGATTTGGCAGAGTGCTCTTGCCATGAGACGTCAGGGTAGCTGAAGTCACCCATGACAACCATGCATCGAGAGCGTGCAGCCTCTGTCAGTTCCCCTACAAACGCGTGGTCAAGCTCTTCCTCTTGGTTAGGTCTGTAGTAGACTCCTACCAAAATATCCCCTTCACCACACTGCCCCTGTAATTTGACACAGAGGGTCTCAAGTTGCCCTTCTTGAGTGCCAAACTCCACTTGTACGGAAGTGTAATGCTCCTTCACATAGAGAGCTATCTATGTGAGCTATCCACTCAGCTGCTCCACTGGCTAGTGCACACTCACTGTAGGCTCTGTTTTGTCGAAGGCAGGTATCAATGAACTAAAACACTGTACAAATTGAATCAAAGACACCCTCAGTACATCTCCCCAGCTTAAACCTTGAGACTCCAGAGAATTTCAGCGAGCACACTGGGTTAACAGGACATCAGCTCTCCTTCACACTGGCAACACAATAACCATGGCTGGTTCTGCTGCTTCAGAAAGTCCTGCTCTCTGCTAGAGACTGCATGGGGAAGAGCAGCTCTCCACTGCTCCAGCTGAATGTGTTATCGCCCTTTTTCCTCCACACAGGTCCCTCTGCCTCACAGAGGGGAAAAAGGGCTATCAGGTTGTCTTCCTCCCGTCACTTAGGGCAGGTTCACTTCATGGGCAGGCTGCAGGGTGGTTCCTCCACAAGCTCTGTGGTCCCGGGGCTCCTTCCCTTCTCTGAGCCTGGCTGAGTCCCCGGGGCTGAGTTCCCTCCCCTCTCCTGCCTCTGGAGCCAATAAAAAAACATGCATATGCTGTTGCAAGCAACAACTTTCTGCAAACTTTCCCGCTCTGCCTTTGCAGGGATCCTGAGCCCCGCTGCAAAACCAGCAGCAGCTGTTCCATTTCCCTATGTTGTTGGTACCCACATAGACAATGACCACCAGGTAATCTCTACTGCCCACTAGCAGCCTATCTACCCATCTCGTTAGGTCCACTGCCTTTGCACCCAGAAGGCAAGTCGCCATGCAGTCCTCCAAGATATCACAAACTCAGCTACCTATGTGCCTAATAATCAGATCCTCACTACAACCACCTGCTTCCTTCTATCCTGTGGGGTCCCCTCCCATGAAAGAATATCCTCAGTTTAAGAGGACGCTGTAACATCAGCTGGAAACTGGGTCTTGTCTAAGGGATAGTTTCCCTCCTTCCCAGCTTGATGCCCTCTATCCTTAAAGCTCCCATCCTCCTCAGGACCACGGGGGTTGCTACAATGGAGGCAAGACTACTCTACAATGTCCCTGAAATCCTCATCTATAAACTTATCTGTGTCCCTTATCTGCTTCAGTTCCACTACCCTCAAGAGAAAGTACTTGCTTTCACAGAACCAGGAGCTCCTTGCACCAGTATATGCATATAAGACTTGCCCTAGGGCAGGTAATTATTCATTTTCTACTCAGTAAAATAAGCTGGGTAGTCAGTAGATCAATAAAAGTGATATGACTTAGGCCCAAAATGAAAACCATGGAGCAGAGGGAACACAACTGAGAAAATACTGACATTTTAAGTCAGTCCTACTAATGCAGATATACCAAGAATGTCTGAGAAATAATGGGGCTCTGGTGTACTAACAGGAGTGAATGTTTTCCTAAAGATGACAAAAAACACCCCAAAGGGTGACTATCTGGCTGGATGGCATTTCTGAAAATGAGGGAAAAGTCACTAGGCTTTATTATTTGTGTTATTCATATAAAACTTGTTTAATTAAGTACTCAATTGAACAGAAGTTCTCCACCTCCTAGGAAAGAGAAAACTCTCTGGCCTTAGGACTCAAAACTCCCAAGGGCCCTAAATTGTAAAGCTGCTAATATTTCTATTAAGGCTCTCTCTCCTCAGGGAGATGAGAGAGAAAGGCAACATTAAACTATATGACAAGAAAATCCTTTTCTCTGTTGGCTTAAGCCCACAAACACTGAAAAAGATTGAAAAGGAACAAGCATTGGGAGACAGTAACAAAAGAACATCAACTCTAGCAATCTGGCATGTTGTGAGACTTGCCTTCAAGTTCCAAGGGTAAGCCAGACCTGCGCTGTGCAGGATAAGCTTCACTCTGTTGACAGAACCCCTTAATTGCATGCTCAATAGTTTGGGAGTACCAAGGAAGAAGATTTCACAATTCTGCTCCACTAATTTTATGATTAATGAGGAAGCCTTCTCACTTCCTTTCCCTGGAGTTCAGGTCCTGCATTTTTCAATTACTCCATTAAACATTGCATCTCATAATAATTTGGTCCACAGACCTACACCTCATTAACTTTCATACATGTTCATTTATCAAATTCCTGTAAGAATGACATTTAAATGGATCATGAAACATATCCTCTTGGAAATGCCAGTATCAGTGTATCTACATTTTTTACAGAAGCAGCACAAGAAAACCCAGCTTAACCATTATAAAAGAGAGATGTAAGAAAAAGTTACCTGGGTCATCAGTTTCTCTGTTCTTAATAAAATAGTTATTTAGCTTGCTTTTGTCATGAATCAGAGCAGCCGCCGGCAGCTTGTCTGACTCACACACCGGAGTGTTTAGATTTAGAGCTCGGCAGGCGGGTAATTGATGGATGGAGTGGAATTAACCAGGCACAGACACGTGTAGGTTACAGGAGTTTGTTTACTTACGTCGCCTAGATAGTGATGGACGACGCAGGCAAACCTTTGTTTCATTATAGCTTCGGTTATAGAGTTGAGTATACGCATATAACTTCGGTTACAGAGTCGAGTACACGCACGCAGTCAGGTTACAACGAGATAATGACGGACGTGGCGCCGGGAACGGACGGTCGCACTTGCAAGACTTTCTACGTCAATATTTTACGCTGACGGGGTGATTGATTAGGAATTGATCAATTTCCCAATTCTCTGGTGACAAGCACAGGTGTTTCCTGTGAGATCCCCAGAGCTCTCCGACTTGGGCGGAAACCATTAAACTATTTATAGGCAGAGGTGTTTTACAGGGATACCCAATGGTGAACCGTTATATGGAATCTTTAATTTTTGGCAGGTGGCAGCTCTTTGTCTCCTCAAGTTACAAGGTAGTGGGTTAGGTTTCTCTACCTGTTACGTGTGTGCTACGTGTGAGGAGCTTACGCTTATTTTTGGACCAATTATATATAGTTTCCCCTAGCATTTTATTTCAGCTGACCAATTATCTATAGTACTCCGGCCGTGTTTTGTTTCAAGGAATTTTTGGCAGGGATGTCTTTTAACCATTAATCGTCAAAATGAGGATGATTTGAACGGTATCTCTTGCTCAGTGGCATGGGCACAATTTAATTGGGTTGTGACAGCTTTATACCCCAGAATCTTGCCCATCACTTCTCAGTTGCTATGTTCTATATTTTAGTTCCAATATGGCTTTATGACACAAATGAATTCTTGTTAGCCCTGAGATCCTCTAGACTTCCCTGGAATTCTTAAGAAAATGAAACAGTGAGCCAGAAGTATCTGCCCCTATTTTGGATTCTGGGGGCAATTTTACAAAAAAAATTATCCTGCCCTGTGCCAAACCTCAGAACCATGACCCATCATCTTGCTTCCACCAGAGTTCAGCAGTTAGGTCAGATACCCATTTTAACATGACTCTAAACACAGAATTAGAGCTGATCTCAGTATCCTCTCTCAGGTGGGCTCCTTGGCATATGCTTCAAGCTGCAGTAAACCATCTACCCTTCCTAACTCTGGACAATGGCATGCACTGCGTGTACTTCTTAGTAGTGATCTCAGGCATGATATGGAAACAGTGTATATAAAGCTAGCAATCTTTTCTTTCCTCGTTAAGTAGCCATTTTTTATACTTACTCAAAGACAATTTATTCCTGGATACCAGGGGCAATGCGTAGGGGGTGCATGCAGGTGCACGTGCACCCCCTGAGTGTGGTGGTACACCCCCTGCCAAAAGTCACTGCCAACACTGTTGACAGTGCCTGCGGGTGGTCACCTCTTAGCACCCTGCCACCAACAGCATCTGCGGGCAGTCCATGATTGCCACTGGCTGCCACTGCCGGCGACACCTTCAGGTGGTCGCCAACCCCTGGTCAGTGCTCCCCACCCCGCTGCCAACAGTACCAGTGGTGTCTGCGGGAGCTCTGCACTTACCACCGCTGGGATCCTACCACGACCACCGCACTCCTGCCACCACCAGTGTAGCCATGCCTCGCCAGCCACTGGGGGAAAGCACCATTCATGCTGGATACACAACCCTTTGTGCATGGACAACTCCATAGTCACAACAACTAAGCAGCAGACACACGTTGTCCATATGTGGTGATACTCAGCAGACTTAGAAAATGGACTGCACATTAGAGCTGTGCAAAACAGTACCATTTTGCTTCAACTTCTGTTTCAACATTTCGATGGAAGTGTTTCGTTTCGAGTTTAGTTCCATTTTGAAAGCGTTGTTCTGTTTTGTTTCATCAAAATAGTTTAAATGTTTCTAAGGTGTTTTGACGTTTTGCCTAAGCTATAATAGGGAAGCACGAAACTGGAGGAGGAGCAGCCTCCTCTGATAACACGCAAATCAGGGCCTGCACCCCAGGAAGGAGTCTGCCAGAGCCCCACAGCCCTCCCAGGGGTGCGGGCGGGAGGCTGCCGCTGCTGCCTGGGATCGGCGCTGGGAGCTGAGCGGTGCAGGGAGGTGGAGTGCAGCCCCAGCACTGCATTCTGCTACCCCCCACCGGGCTCAGTTCCATGGGGCTGCAAGCAGCTGGGAACCCAGCCCAGTGGAGGCGGGCAAAGCACAGACCCCAGGCTGTGCCCTCCCTCCCTTCACCAGGCTGCAAGCCGGTGGGAACCGAGCCTGGTGGAGGCACCCTACTTCCCTCCACCGGGCTGCAAGTGCCTGGAAACTGAGCCCAGTGGAGGGGGGCGGAGCGCAGCCGCTGGGCTGCACCCCGCCTCTCTCCACTGGGCTGCAAGCTGCTGGGAACCCAATATCTTGCATTCTGGTGGAGAGAGGTGGGGCACAGCCCCCTTCCATTGGGCTGGGTTCCCAGCATCCTGAAGCCCAGTGGAGGGAGGCAGGGCGCGGTTTGGGGGCTGCACTCTGCCCACCTCCACCAGGATGGGTTCCCAGTGTCTTGCAGCCCAGTGGAGGAAGGAGGGACACAGCCCCAGGGCTGTGCTGCACCTCCCTCCACCTGGCTCAGCACCCAGCAGCACGCAGCCCCATGGAACTCAGCCCAGTGGCGGGAGGCAGAGTGCAGCCCCAGCTCTGTCCACCTCCCACCACTAGGCTGAGCTCCATGGGGCTAGTGGAGCCGATCAGAGCGCAGCCCAGTGGTGGGAGGCAGCCAGAGCTGGCACTGCACTCTGATCAGCTCCACCAGGCCCAGGGAGCACAGCCTGGCAGCAGGAGGTGGGAAGAGCCAGGGCTGTGTGTGACAGCCAGAACCAGAGGGATTAATAAGCAATAATATGTGCTTCTTGGAGGCATTTGGTATTTTGCCTAAACAGGTAATATTAGTTAATATAAGCTTGTAGGTTTGTAAACTGCAAATGTAACTTGTCTGTCATAAGTTTAACCCAAATGATAAATTAACTGTTCATGGAACTGACTGGGCCCCAGAGGCAAAGCTGTAGCTGTGAGATTAGCTGGCCTAACGGTTTTTTTGCTCAGGGTTCAGCCTTAGCGATAAAAAATGGATCTAACTGCTTGGCACACCCAGCACATTCCAGGAAAGCACATCCCAAGAAAGCATATTCAAATGAAGCCTAAACGGGGTTGGGATTTAGGCGGAGCGATGTCAATTTCAAACCTAAAGGTGCTGCATCATAATTTGCTTATTGGATAAACCTGGGTCTGAGTAGTAACCTTTTATGATAATTTTAACACCTTTCAATCCCATAGGGTAACAGCTATAGGGCAACATTGTGAGTGGCCCTGAGGCCAACAGATTAACATAAGACTAGGTATAAAAAACACATGCATCAGGTAACCAGCAGGAAGGAGGGAACATTTCTGTTCCACGCCCAGACCCCAGACTCCCACTGTGAGTGAGGATTGGATCCTGAGCAAGGGACCTTCCCCGGTAATCCCTCTGACAGTGTCAATCATCAGGGATGCTTGCCTTCACTGGAATCACTTGGCGCACACCTGGCATTGAGGGACTATCGATAAGTTGCCAACCCATGTCTGTCTATTTGTTGTTTTGAACAGCCCAGTGTGGCTAATACCCTCGCAGTTTCCAGCTGGCCTGTGACAGATTGATCTATCTATCTATCTGTTATTATTATCTGTTGTTATTATTTACTATTAGCTGTTTTATACTGCCTTATCTGCTTATCGCATTTATCTTTCTATTAACTGTTGTGTGTGTGTAAGCTATAATAAATTTGCCTTTATTCCACTCCAAGCTTTGCCTCCTCGAGCCGAAACTGAATCAAACAGCCCAGTTGGCCTGTGATAAAATTGATACACTCACAGCACCCAGCTGGCCTGTGACAGCTGTGCTTCCCATTGGGCTGAGCCACATGGGGCTGTGCGGAGCTGCTCTGAGCGCAGCCCTGGCTCTCCCCTGCCTCCCACCACCTGGCTGCTGCTTCAAAACTTGAAACGTTTCAAAACTTTTCGTTTAGTTTTGAGGCTGTTTCGAAGCCCTCTGCTTCATTTTGATTTTGCTGTTTTGAGCTTGAAAAGAGCTGCAACAGCATTGAAACAAAACAGCTGGTGAAATTTCGAACAGCCCTATTGCACATCCTTCACAGTCACCCATCACCCCACTCTGTAACAAATTAGAAGAATCAAACAATTACAGCCTATAATCAACAAAAATCAGACCTTGAAAGAAATATTTCCAACCCTACTGCTCCTGGCTTTCAGACAACCCCTAACCTTCTCCAAGTCATAACCAGAAGCAAACTGTTCAACCCCACTGCTCAAAAGACATCAAATGGGACACAGTCGCGCCTTAGCAAGAAAAACTTAACCTGTCAGCATATCTCTACTGCTACTACAATCAACAACCCCCACAATGGCCCATTGGAACCCATGCATCTTAAACATGTTTATCTCAAAATGTGATATATCTGATCCAATAACCAAATGCCTTCAAGGTAACTACATGGGTGAAACTAAACAAAGTACGCACAAGAATGAACTTTCACGGAAAAGACATAAAGAATAGACACACATAAATCAGTAGACAAACATTTTATTCAAAGAATAGCCACTCCCTCCCTGACCTCACTATCCTCATGCTCAAGGGAACTCTACCAAACACCTTTAAAAGGCAAACTCAGGAACAAAAATTCATAAACTGGCTGGACACTGAGAACCAAGGACTGAACACTAATACTGATTTTTTGACACACTATAAACTACCTGAGTCCTTGGTTTTCTTCCTACACATAACAGATATTAATGGCCCCTTTCCCTTTTGATAGGTCTTGATCTCCCAGTAATCATCTTTTTGCCTTCTGGTTTTTGGGGGTTTTTTGGTTTTTTGTCTTCTACCCCTAGGAATTTGCTTCCCCTCTATTTCACAGCTCTAGCCTCAGTTCTTAACATGATTAACATGAACTGTGCCTGCTTTCCTCCTCAGACCTGATGAAGAAAGCTTACTAATTGTATTCCAACCATGTAGTTGGTCCAAAAAAAAAAATATCACACCCAGAAAATCCTTGCCTCTCTTAGAAAATGGAGTCATCCAAAACTAATACCTACCAGGCTTAGACTCAGGGTCTGTCCCCCTCCCTGTGCAACCTACATATCAAAGACTAAGCACTAACCAAGGGCACTGGATGTCATGCTACCCTGCAGAATGGGTTTGAATTAAAGCCTCTTTCATTTCTTATCACAGCATTTTAACTACCATACAGGCCACCCATTATGGTAGCATGATACTCTGATACTCCTTTGTAAATTGAGCCACTAACAGAGTCCTTGGAGGGGGAAAAAGGTGGGGGGAGTACAGGGGAAAGCTTCTGCAGCACTGTGAACAAAGGCTCCAGTTAGAACCCAAAGCCCCCCACTTTCTAGTCCAGCCACTTCACTGAGCCACATACCCTGTGACTTACTGTCTTCCTCTTGGCCACACATATCTCCCAGAGACTTCCCTCTCATAACTCACTGGGGATGAGCTTCAGAAGAGAAGGAACTGGCTAATGATCACTGACTTGTCCTGCAGTCATTAGTGTACTGTGCCAGAAAGTTCAAACCCCTACTGTGTCAGGGGGCTCAGGACCTACAACTTCTCAGGTGAGTGCCCTATCATTTATTTAGGAGAGGCACATGCTAATACTCTCAAGTCTGGATCTGTACAGTCATCAATGTACACAGGGCTATGTATCAAGGAACAGAATACCTCTGGATACATAAGTATCAACAGTACTCTAGAGACATCCAAATAATAGCCACTTAAACCAGTGCCATGCAAATTAATGCTGCTACTGCTCCCTGCTACCAAATGTTCGTGCTCATGGAAAGTCCCAAAGACTAGATAATGTGGCCCTGCACTCCACAGTGAGAAGGATCACTCAGTGGCTGAATCCAACATACTGAGCTGGGCTGGTGCACGAGGTCACACCTGCAGACTTACCCCACGTTTGATCAGGCCTACAGACTACTCCTGTAAGTATAATCTGACCCACAGACCAGCCCCACACCACTCATCCAGACCACAAGGCAGGATAGGTTGAGCACCAACTCAGACAATCAGGAAAGAACAGAACAACGCCTTAAATGTTCTTGCCTTTCAAACCAGGATTTCTGCCATTCCCGTTGGTGAACTCTGCATGCTATTGTGTTTGTAGCTACAATAGTGAGTACTGAATTGAAAATAAGATTATTCCAATATAAAAGCTTATTTTTAATATAATGACCTTTTGTTACATTTAAGGCAAGACTTTCAACAGCAAAAGCCTGAAGTGAGATGCAAAAGTAAGTAGTTTTATTTTAACAAGTACAGAAGACTCCACAGCTGGTATTCTTCGCATTCAAGGGAAATTCAGAAGATTCAGCTCTTCTGCAAACAGCTTATTTTCTTAGGATCCTAGCCTTAGATTCCTGTATCTGAGAACTGTGGTGATGCTGTAAAATACTGTTTTAGCTTAAGACTTTTTTGTTAACGGTTGTGAACACCAGGCTTTTTTTCTCAGAAAGTTAAACACCACTGTAGTCCAGGATATTTCAGCCCGCAAAATCTCAAGCCATTTCTCCCTTGCAGCTCAACGTCAACACCAAACAGAATCAATAAGAGAACTGATCCAACGATAACAGTGCACAGATGGGACCTCATTGTCTGAAAGTTTTAGACTTTCTTATTTTATTCTACATTTAAATTAAATATTCTTGAAGATTCAAATTTTGATGCAGGAATAATTTCTTGATCTTCTCACAGGAAGTATTTCTTCATCACTAAGAATGCAAATGTAAAGGTGCTGCGCAGGTGTTTGCATTGTTGGGACAAGTATTTGCAGCAAACTCTGCACACAGACTTAGCAGCCAAGATAAACAGCTTGGAGCTGAAGGCTGCAGAATGCATGCACATGATTGAACAGCTGCAACTCTGGGGCGGAAAGCCTGGGGGGAAAAAGGGGAAGAGAGCAGCTGGAGAGAAGGGAGCTGGGAACTGCTGCAAGAAGGATTGCTTCTAAGAGAGATAGATGCCAAGGGTCTGCTGCTAGAAGAATTGCTTGTAAGAGGGCTGCCAGAAGGGGTTGCTGCTTTTTGAACTGCTTCTATGAGAGCTGCTGTAGAGGGTGAAGGAGCTGTAGGCCCCCTTTCCCTGATTCCCACTGGGAGGCAATCAGGGAAAGGGGGAGCTGGGGAAGGTTCTCTGGGAGAGCTAAAGAAAGTAAAGGGAAATCGCGACTTTGTGGGAGCTCCAGTGCAGAGCTAAATAAATTATAGCCAAGAGAGGGCACTTCAGGTGCCAAACACAGGGGAGCTGCTTTGGGGAAGCATTTGGGGATGGTGTGATTGTTTGCAGGCACCAAGGAAAGACTGCGAGGAGGGAAAAAAAAACCCTGGTCTCCAGAGCAGCTGCAGCCAAGGTCCAGACAAACAACCCCACCTGCTGACCAGGGGTGCTTGTCCACGTAGCGCTTTTCTTGTTTTTCCGTGACAAAAATTGCCATTTCCCTAGCTTAATCATGCCTGACGATCCACGTTTCCACCTCATTTTATCATGTTAGTCATTTTTTATCATGGTAAATTAAACCACCTGCGACATGGTTTATTTTTAGCATGGCATATTGTACCAAGAGGATCATTTTTATTGTATTGTTTTTTCAATGTGTATCCGACATACAGGGGAAAATGGCATTTTTCCTACCTTGCAACAATTTCAGCATCAGGTGCCACTTGGGTTCACTCAGAAATCCATGGAATTCCTGTTGCAATGTGGCTACAAGACACCAGGTGTGATTCTTGCAAATCTTTATGGATCATTTAGTTCAAGGTTCAGGTTAATTAAAGATACTATTTTTTCGACTCCAAAAAAATTGTTCCCGGTCGGTTCACATGCACTTCCAGAAGCCGGCAACGCCCATTTTCCCAGTTGCCGCTTCTCAGAGATAGAAAGCCTCTCCCAACACCCCAATTTTTCTCCTGCTCCTCACATGCCTGGCTTCCCTGCACCCCCCCCCCAAAAGGGTGGCTGACCCCACAGCCCTGCAGTGCACCCTTTCTTTCACACCATGGCCGGGCGATGCATGCCTACAGTACCAGGGCTGGCTATACTTCTTCCGTTTACATTTATTCGTTTTGAGCAAGCACACAAAAAATTATTGTACAGAGCAAAAACATTTAATAACATTATTTAACTTAAGAACAATAAATCAAGAATTCAATCAATGAAGAAGACAAATGAATAAACAAAGAAAGAATGAAACAAACAAACAAACAACCATGCTCATTAAATACACCAGTAACGAGTAGTGTGTCCTGGAATTTGACACCGATCTTGTTTTCACTCCTGTCAAAAGTCAAATTTGAAATCTTTATAATCCATCATCAATACTATTCTGCAGGTAGTAAATGTGACAGAAAGGATCCAAGTACTTGGACTTTCTTCTCATCCAGCATAATTTCATAACTTCTATTTTTAAAAGTCTTTTAATTACATACCTATGTAGCCAATCAGTATCCTGATTCATACCATTGCTCTTCTGTCTGGGTCGCGGCATCTGTTGTGTCAGGGTGAGGAACAGCTGTCAGGAGAGATGACATCGAGCACTTAGCCCATTCAAACATTCTACTAAAAAGTCTTTGTCTTTTTCAAAAGTATCCCATCATCGGGAAACTTAGCACTGTCCTACACTCTCCTCATTGCTGTTGGTGTCCCTGTCCCACCCACCCGCCCAAAGCCCAGCTGGTGTCTGCAGCATTCCCAGTGTTGCCGAGCTGGCAAGGCGGTGTGGTGGGACCATTTATGCAGTTTTGTGTACCAGAAGTACAGGGGGTGGGCTTATCCATAGCACCCATGGAGTGGGTAAGGTAGGACCACGAATGAGTGCCCATGCCTGATGTGGTGGGGAATGTTCTCTATTCCCAATACAGTTTTTATAACATTGTGGGCAGTTGAAAGGCAACTTGTGGATTTCTGGGTTCCTGCTGTGTCAGCTTGGTTAGCCTGTCTAATTTATATAGGATTTGTAGGATATGTAGGATTATGTAGGAACATTATGTAGGATGTTTTCTAATGTCTTTGTAAAGGGCTAATGGCTGGTCATCATTAGGTGATAAGTGCCCTCAGCCACAAGACACAAGCCTTGGTCATGCAGGCCCCAAGCTGGCTGTCACCGGTCTTGTGATTCATATTATGGGATGCCTCCCTGTTTCCCCCTACCCAGCCTCACAATAGATTTTTTACCAAGGCTTTTCCTCCCCCTGTGGCTCTCTTGGTCTTCAATAAAGATACTTCAGCTTATTCAAGACAGGGTAGTGAAAACAGCTTATTGAAAACTGCTTATTGTTACAAGTCATTCATTGCACCCAGGCCAGACTGTGCACTCCATGGCAGGAAAATTATTCCCCACCCTGCACAAGGAATACGGCGCATCTTGAAAAGACAGTTAAAAAGGCAAATTTTTGCTGTGCTGCTCACCCCACCCTGCAAACAGAACTTTGTATCATTAAAGATTTACACAAGCCTCTTCATTTAGGTATATTGTGCAGGACAGGACACAATGTATTATTAAAAAATTACTCATGTATGCAGTGAACCTCCAAGTGTTTCTTGATCAACAATTTATAAAGTTCTGATAATCTGGTAATCATGTCCTTGGAAAGGTCAGACTCAGAAAAGTAGTACACTTTGCAAGCATCATTAATATAATTTTGCAACAAAAGGAGATGCTGCAACCACATGATTGCTCCGTGCAATGAGTACTGTGAATAGGTTTGTTTTTTTCTTTCATTGCAAGGTGGATAGAAGAAATAACACCCAAATATGCTCAACTAGGATTAGTAGTGCCCCTTGGGGTTAATCAGCCTTGTCAAGCACGCTGTGCTGGGGTTGTGTCTATGATTGTTGGCACTGAGTGCAGGGCTGGTGCTGCCATTGGCAGTATCACTTCCCTTTAAAGACCTTCCTTGGCACTGGCTTGGTGTGCATGTTTTGGCGTGCGTTCTGACCTGGGCTGGCATGGTGCAGCTACTGTGGTGGCTGACAAACTGTTTCATGGATGACTTGGGGAACTGTAGGGGTGACCACAGTGAGCCCTAGTAATTTTGACGCTCGGGAGGGTGTTTCTAAAGTGTCCGGCCAGCCCAGTCATGGTGCACCCCTCAGGCTGCCTACCTGTGTCATCCAAGATTTAGGGAATTGTCAGGGTTGTCTGGGTGGCCAAGGTGGGAGAGCACAGGAATTTCTGGTGTTAGAGGATGGGGATTGGATTGCTACTAGCCGATGCAATTTTGGTATTTTTTGGAGTGTGGAACATAGATGGATTTGAAGTGGAATTTCAACCTTTCCTTGTATGGAAAAAAAAACAGTACAAGACTCTTTCAAAAGTCCTTTGGGGAACTTTATTTCTCTCACAATTTTCCAAAAAATACAAAAGCAGTTAAACAAAAAAACAGATAGAGAGTGAGCCAAAACTGAGCTCAGACACCGTCACCCCTGACTTTAATGTTAAAGAGAAATGCTGGATAGAAATATAATCTGCTTTGAGAAAATTGGGGTGACAGCAGATGAGAGAGCATTGCCTAAGAAGCACACCACCAAAAGGGGTAATAGAGCATCCCATCACCCTTCTTGTGTTTTCAAAGCCTATCTAATTGAAATTGAGAAAAAAAATACATACATTCATCAATTACAGCTTGATCACCGAGGACTGCCTATTAAATAGGAATTCTATTAGGATGTTGCTCAGCTTTTGTACACTCATGCTTTAGGCACGAGAACCTGGTGACCCACAAGATGCCCGCCTCTTGGACCCTCCCTGGGGCTGCTCAGTATCCCCCTGCCCTTCATCCCTGAATTGTCTTGGGGCTCTCCTCTTGTGTCTAGAGGATGTACAGCTCTCTTTTGGAAGAGAATGAACAGTTGGTTTGGGTGGTACTGTTAATGCTTCTCTCAGTATTGTTGCGATCATGCAACTGTGTTAGAAGCTCCTGCCTAAACCTTTGCTCCAGTCGCAAACTAAGATCAGCCTTCTTATTGAATTCCTTAAAACATTCTAACATTTCATTAGTCC
Source organism: Alligator sinensis (assembly GCF_000455745.1). Classification (NCBI taxonomy): domain Eukaryota; kingdom Metazoa; phylum Chordata; order Crocodylia; family Alligatoridae; genus Alligator; species Alligator sinensis. Next base: position 99,775 of record NW_005843214.1, read on the forward strand.
TGGTTTTCATAAGATCGAAATTGACTTCCTCCCTCCTCATTATCCTATTGAAGATAACATGAATTTTGGATGTCATACGGTCAGTGGACATAGATATGTTTTGGGACACTTCTGCCAGAAACCGTGAACATGTTAGAATGGATGATTGAAACACATTTCCATTAGATATTCAGGCAATAAGTTCATCAAGCTGTCTTTGCACTGGCGGGTGGGTCCCCTGCGTCCACACCAGTGTGCATGCATGCTGGGCAGTGTGGTGACAACCAGGCGGGAGGTGGAGTAGGCTGATCTCACACACCCCCATGTGAGGGGCAGCTGTCCTGGGCATGGGGATCCCCACTACCCAAGGAATCTTAATCTACCTCTACGACAACCGCAGCTGACGCCCCTGCCCACCTGCCACAGTCAGCCATGCTATCTGCTGGTGCTTCTGGTTTTGCTTGAGCAAAAGTCCTTGTCTCCTGTTTGAACAGAGGATACAAATGACAGGAGGCAGATCATGTATTCTCTTTTACATAAAAATCCTTTAATGTTTCTATTCACTTAATTTTTGTCTCATTAGCAGAACCATGACTGAGTTACATTTTTAGAAATCCAAGCATTCGAAGTGGAAACCACCCCACCCTGCAGGAAATTCAGCAGACAGTGGAACCCAACACCATCTGGGTAGCAGTAGTACCCCATAGTTTTAGGAAAGCACCCCTGCAGGTCAGCGACAAATAACACAACTTAACACAAGACTGGCGATGTGGCATGGGGCAGAGGGGATTTGTGTACCCCCACATTGTCCTGCAATTATTTCTAATGATTACCAGACACTGACAATGAGCAGGCAGGAGACCCCATGAACTTTGTTGTATGGTGTCACTTGCATTACTTAATGGCATATAGTGGATAATAAAACATGATTTATAGTGTTTATAGTGTAAAAAATAGTAATAGTTAAATAGCGATTACAGTCAGTGTCACTGGATTACTAAATCACAGTAAATTGAAATTGCTTATAGTGGTAGGTATTGATGTCACTAAAAATGCCCTTTTAGAATTGATCAGAATTTTGACTGATTAGAATGTATGTATGAAGGTATGTCTGAATTTGAATCAATCAATGAATTTGAATCTGATTAATTCTCTTCTGAACGTTTGAAAAGGTAGGACCTCAACTAGAACCAGGCATTGGGAAGAGGGAGGGAGGACTTTGCCCAAACATCATACTGGGTGCTAAAAGCCACCAGCCAGGAGGCAAGAGGGAAGGCCTCAGGTGCCAAGAGCCCTCAGGGAGTGGGGAAGAAGGAGGGAGGGCCTTTGCCCAAGCATCACCCTGTGTGCTAAGAGCCACCAGCCAGGAGCAAGAGGGAAGGCCTCGGGTGCTAAGAGCCACCGGGGAGTGGGGAGAGGTACTACCCCAGGTGCTAAGACCGACCAGGAAGTCAGAAGGGCTTGCTCATTTCCTGAGACATAGCCAGTAAAGAGGAAGGAGGGCCTTTGCCCACCACCCCAGGTGCTAAAACCAACAAGGCAGTGCAGGAGGGAAGAGGGAAGGCCTCAGGTGCTAAGAGCCACCAGGCATTAGAGAAGAGGGAAGGAGGGCCTTTGCCAAAGCACCACTCCATGTGCTAAGACCCACCATCCAAGGGGCAAGAGGGAAGGCCTCGGGTGCTAAGAGCCACAAGGGAGTGGGGAAGAGGCACCACCCTGGGGTGCTAAGACTTACCAGGCAGCAGGGAAAAGGGAAGTCCTCAGTTGCTAAGAGCCACCTGGCTCGAAGCAGGCAGAAATAAAGTTGCCGTCAACAGGGGAGGCTTTGTGGCCAGCACCAATTCCAAAATTACAGGCAAAGCCTTCACTAATGCTTAAATAAAGCCTTTGGTGCTAAGCACAGACCCAACCAGGCAGGCATTTTGGAAGAGAGAGGAGGGAGGGAAGAGAGAGGAGGGAGGGAAGAGAAAGTCCCTTGATGGGAATCCCAAGTTTTTAATTTCTACTTTTCTTCTATTTTCCTTTTTTTCTACTAATTTAACAATTACATATGGAGGGCTTGTTCATTTGCTGAGACATGTCCATTAATCAGGAAGGCGGGCCTTTGTCTACCACCCCAGGTGCTAAGACCGACCAGAAGTTGGGGAAGAGGGAGGGAGGACCTTTGCCCAAGTACCACTCCAGGTGATAAAAACCACCAGCCAGAGGGCAAGGAAGGAAGGCCTCAGGTGCTAAGAGCCACCAGGGAGTGGGGGAGAGACACCACTCTGGGTGCTAAGACTGACCAGGCAGTGGGGAAGAGGGAAGGCCTCGGGTGCTAAGACCTGAGAGGGGGAAGAGTGAGTGTATGGATGAGTGGATTGTGTATGAGGTATTAGAGTGTATGTATGTATGGTGCTAAGAGTGCAATCAATACTAAAATGACACGGTGACTATTGTTATTATCATCTATGATTATTACTAGTATAATTATTAATTTAATCATTGCTGTAGACAGAATTACTTGGGATCACTGTCCTCACAAGATACAAACTAGAACAATCATTAGGAAATAGGCACCCAGTCTAGCATGGGATCCGGCACCCCAGATCTTTGGGCAAGCACCAGAGAAAGGCAAACAGCAAGGGAGGGAGGCCAAAAAAGACAGACACATGAGATATTATTATTATTATTATTGATTAACATTAGGAAAATATATTACCCTAATACAAAAACTTCATTCTAATTCTTTTGCTGTACCTGCTGGACGAAATGAACAGACTGCCCAACAGTTAGCCCTTTCTCACCCAGCACCCATAAATGACTTTGTGCTCCTTTGTATCTTGAGAGAGTACGTTGAGCCCAAGCAGCAAAATACATTGAAGTAAAAAAATTGTGTATATAAGCAAAACAAAAAGGATCTTTAAAAAAGAGTTAATGAAGCATATTTCAGTAAGTAGCTGCTTGGACTACTTGAACATTTGTAATTTTTCAGCATTTCAAAATCTTGCATACTATAGGACAGGCAGCTGAGCAGCAGGCAAGCCTGGAAGTAGGGCACACAAACACAGCATAGACTGTTCTTACCTTGACCAGAGACAAAAATATTGTAATCATTGGTAAATACTATCATGTTCATATATTAAACCGAAATACTAATTTTTAAATTTTTAAATCATTATTTCCCATGCATGTTTAGTTGCTGCAGTATTCGCATAATGCGATACATCTTTGTCTCTGTTTAGAAACTGTGTACGTTGCAGTAGAGAGATGCTTAATTTGGTGAACTAATTATCTTGGTCATTTCTCAATTACTTTTTCAGTATTGTTAATCTAAGTAGCTAATCTAATCTAATATGAGTAGCAATAGGTACCTACCAGTGACATTGCCAGCATTGCCCTGGCCACTGCTCCCTCAATATATAGGAATTAAGTGGGGCAGTACCCCCACCCCCGCCAGCCTCATTTTGGTGTAAAAAAAAACCTCCAGACAGGCTGGCACTGGGCTGGAAAAAAGCGTGAACACCGTGTCCAAAAAGAGCACCAAACCCGTGTGAAAAAAAATTGTGGGAAAAGACTTTGCAGGGGGCAGCCCCTTTGGGTGGCTTTGCAAAGTGGGTGGGAGATGCAATACTTGTGGTACCCTGATTCCAACGCCCAGGGATGCTGGCAAGCCAGACTTGTGAGGGGGAGGCAGGCTTTGCAGGGGAGGTGAGAAGCACTGCTTATTGAACTCAAACCCCCCCAAAAGCCACCTACAATCCCTGCCCCCCAATGAAAGCAACCCAACACGACCCAATAAACCAACCAAAGAATCAAATACTATCTTAAAATGCCCCCTGGTGGAAATTAGTACTGAGAGGTGAAGAGGGTAAAATTGTTATGACATGCCCCCTAGCATTTTTTACTAATAATAGCATATTAAGCCATAACGTGCTAAATAACATACATGTTATGTCATTGGTCATAGTACTTTACAACAGTGAAAAATAAACCAGGCACATCTTTAGCCAGAAAAAGAAAATGCGGTGGACAAGCACCCCAGATGACAACTTTGCAACACCTTTTCTGAGGCAGGGCAAGCACAGCCCCACCTGGTGTTCAACTGTAGCCATTACACAGTGGCCATTACACGTTGCACTTGGCGGAGTGATTGTACGCAGTTCTAGCCGATTAGTTGTATGTACCTGTTATAAGTTGCCTGAGTGTTAAAGTTGTTAACATAATTTATATTATCGAGCTTATTGAAAATATTTTGTTTGTTATTTATGTGATGGTGAACCTGTTAATTTCTCAGTTACTACGGTAAATAATAAATTATTGTAAATAGTCATTTAGTGTGGGGTCTGGTGCGGGGAAAACCACGGGAGAGCACTCCACTGAGTCATGGCTCCCAGCCTGTAGACAGACTGGGAGTTGACCAAGGCCTATTGGCACCCCAGGGTCCTGAAAATGTGGATGTGGTTGTGTGTAGCACTACTGCCAGTGTTACACAACTAAATGACATTCTAATCTGTGGAATGCTACATTGCACATGACTGTCTCAAATGCCACAAAAGTAAAGGATATTTCCTATCCTCGGAATGGCAATTATCCTTTGGGAACTCTGCTGTGTTTTTGTATCACTAAAAGGAGAGTTATAAAAAAAGCATGTTCCTATCTATTACACAGGTCCAGTGAATTTTGTTTGAACCAAATTTACCTTTCCAAAGCTGATCTGCAAAAAACAATTTTAGTATATCAGAGCTGCCTAGGGACTCATGGCTGTTTAATGATCAGTGAGAAGTAGGATGAAGTGTATGCAGCATAAGGGAAACTGATTAAATTCTTTGCGTTGCATGTGATTTAAAAGGCTTCCAAACTGCATTTGCTCCCAAATCAGACCCCGCAACTGTTGACAACTTCATCCTGTTTCATAATGTAGACCAGAATAGAAAGGTCTTTGCCCTAAAAGTATTTAAAGAAGTAAAAATAAAAAAAAAATAAAAAGAAAAGAGATTAACCCCTCCATCCCTCAATGTGTTATCTTCCTTGTTCATCCCAATTGCTGTATTGAACCTATTTTTCTCTCTCAACAGTGGCCACTCCCTCTTTTATTTTAATTTAAATTCCCTTCTGTGTAAACCCCTTTTTATTTCTGCAAGTCCAGTCATAGTGTCTGACAAAGCAAGCTGTTGCCTACTAGGGCTGTGCAAAATTTCGCCAAGTGTTTCATTTCAAAGCTGTTTCAATGCATTTCAAGCTTGAAACAGTGAAATTGAAAGGAAACAAAAGCCTTTGAAACAGGTTCAAAATGAAACAAGGGCACTCAAAACGTTTCAAAAGTTTTGAAACATTTTGAGTTTTGAAGCCAGGCTTACCTGGCTTCATCCCCAGCCCCAGCCGGCAGCAGCAGCCTCCTGTCATCCAGCAAGCAGATCACAGGCCCGCCCACACCCCTAGGAGGCCTGTGGGGCTGTGCTGGACTCCTCCCGGGGTTGCGGGCCCCCAATCTGCCTGCCGGATGACAGGAGGCTGCTGTTGCCAGCAGGGAATGGCGCTGGGTGCAGCCTGCTGCTGGCCCCAGGTGGCAGCACCAGCCTCCTGTGATCCAGCAGGAAGACTGGGGGCCCAAACCCCCAGGAACAGTCCAGCACAGCCCCTGCAGCCCTCCCGAGGGTGCGGGCAAGCCCCCGATCTGCCTGCTGGATGACAGGAGGCTGGTGCTGCCGGCTGGGCCCAGAGCTGGGTGCAGCCCATGCTGGGAAGATTAGTGCTGCCGCTGGCCCCAGCAGTAGACTTCCTATAAATCAAACTCCTATTGGGACAACCACTGAGACACAGAATCCAGTCTGAATATTCCCTCAAATAAATCAAATAAATCACTCTCCTCCAGGAGTGTCATACCCCCCACACCTTGCAAACAAACCTGTACAACATCTTGCCAGTGCATTATAGTTTAAAAGGAACTTCCTTAGCCCTTTTCACTTGCACTACATATCTTTGCTATTAATCACCTCACAGGCATTTGTGTATTTATATGGTCTTAATACGGGAGGTAGCTGAACTGATGGCAATAGCTTAATGCATCCCATCTGCAGCAAACAAAGACCTTTGGACCGAAGTGTACCACCATACCTGGTGTGTCAGATCACCGTATAGCTGTATGATTGAAATTATTTGGCACTTGCACACAGTTTAGATTCTATTTCTGCCAGTGGCAACAGAGGATCACCCAGGTACATGCATACCTAACAAAAGTAAAATAGAAGAGGAGGAGGGTGGGTCCACTAATTTTTAGGCTTCTAGCTCAGTGGTTATGTCACTTGCCCAGGGAGTAGAAGACCCAAATATGTCAGCCAGCATATTACTGCTAGGAAGCCAGAGGCTGTGTGGCTCAGTGAGATGTAAACTGACCTGGGAGAGAAGGGGACATTAGCTATAGCCTTTACTCCTGTCCTATGAAGGGGAAGCTGTCCCACTGCTGTTTTATCCAATTAATATTAAATATAATATGCAGAAAAAGCACTGGAGCAGATGTCAGAACCCAGGGACCCCTCCTGCCCAGTGTCTCATCTAGCTCATGGAGTTGCTCCCCTTCCTGCTTGCTTATCTACCCCTGATCCTATGTATCCTCCTCTCCCAGCTGTTCCCTGAGCCAGCTTCAAAAAGAGGGCTGGATAGCACTCTAGGTAGTGTCTAGCCTATGGCTTAGCATGGTGATACCACTGTGCTGGGAAGTAATAGGTGGGGGTTTAAGTACCCTCCCAAAGAACAGTGGAGGCCTGGAACCTGTGTGTCTTCCTTGACAAGTGCCCTAACTAGACTATTGAGAAAAATGTGGGAGGCCTGACTATGCAGGTATCAGATACCCAATAATACTAGGGGTGGGTGAGAGGGACACCATCCTCAGGCACTAACTTAGGAGGGGTACTAAAATCATTCCCCAGCCTTGCAGAGTCTGTGCCCTGGCAGCAAAACCATGCCTCCCCACCCCAGCATTGCTGTTGATGCACCAGCGGGTTCGAGGATACCATAATGCTGATGCAGCTTTAAGAGCAAAAGCCCAGATGGGCAAAACATAAGGTGGCAGTGGCAGCAGCCAGGGACTGGGTAAGACTCCTGCTCCCCTCCCCTACTATCGGAACCTGGTCCCCAACCCACCACCCTTCTCTTTGAACCCTTCCCCCCCTACCAGCAGTTCTCTTACAGGGTTTGCATAGAGTACAAACTATGCTTGATAAACTAATGAGTAATATGTAGGGACCTACTCAATACTCAAATTGTGATTTTGCAGATTTCACGGAAATCAAGAAACTGAGCCAGCTCCACAAAATCCATGGAAAAAAAAAACAACCAACCAAAAAAACCCCCACTTTACTAAAAATAAAATGTTGGCTCCCCCGTGGGAGTCAGCAGTCCTCCTGGCCACACAACCCAGCACAAAGGGTCCTGCTGGCACTAAGGTGAGCAGTCAAGATGGCTGCCACCCCTGCAGCACTGATTGGCTGAAAGAGCTTCTTGCCATGTGGCCCTGCACTTCTCCAGTCAGTGGCAAGGGGCAGGGTCATATGATGGACAGCCCTCTCCACCAATCAGCAGTGGGGGGACCACTGGGGCCCCTTGGCCAGAGGTGCGTGTGGTGGGGGTGCATCACAATAAGCCTATGAAAATGGAACCCGGCCTCACAATCTGCCTGCAAAGTTGGCTGGCCACTGACTTCAGCTGGATAACACATGTAACAGAAGATGTAATAAGAGTACACTGCAGAGCAGTGCTGACCCTGCTCATTTGGGCTACAACTCCCAAAAGCCACCTGGGGGTGGGGGGAGGGGCAGGGGGAAGAGGAAGAGGAAGCAAGCAGGCCAGGAAGTTTGTGGCCACAATGAGAAGATGACAGTTTTGCAACCCCTGCCTGTAGAGACAAATCATCCCTACATAGGAGGAGTCCACAGTGGAGTTTGGGATCCCATTAGCTTGGTTGGCCGGGAATGTGTGGACTGAAAGAGCTGGACTCAGACTGGGGGGCAGTGCAGGATGCTGCTGTTTGAGTTCTCTGGGACTAAATGCTTGATTGCAGACATCTCCAGATGTTTGGGAAGGAAATTAAGGTACTGAGTGTATGTACTGTATGTTACAACAGTTATTATTCCTTTATCTTTTACTTGTTCCCTCCCTTTGGCCCAGTGGCTTGTGACCCTAACCCCTATGGTTATCTATATAAAAGTGGGAACTCCCCATTGTTTCTTGTGCCAGTTTCTGTGCCTGCAGGGTTAGAACAATGCCCTGCAGAAATCTGTTAGGCTTCATTCTTTTTTCTGGACTTGCCTACACCTAGGCAATTTGAAATTTGATTTCACTCTGCAGCATAGGCAATCAGAGTGGGACCTTCTGAACAAGCTCAGAAGGGAAGTGCAGGGTGCATGCACCTTTGCAGATGCAAGTAGAATCTGAAACTGTGTGTACATGACAAAATAGTATTAAGGGGCAATCTAAGTGTCATTCATATGTGTAAAAGTGAAAAAGGATTTAGCCCTTAGTGTCTGTAGACCCCAAATAACCATTAGGATTCAAAATGGGAAGGTTCCTCCATCCTAGAATAAGTACTAGGTAAATTTTAAAAATCTTCTGATACATATAATTTAAAGCAGTTAGTCCTTTCTCTTGAAGAACATAGAGAGAGAATTTCACCAGACAGCTTTACATTTATTCTAAAGTTGAATCAGTCATCTAGGTGTCAACCTTCTAATGCTGTGAAAGCGTATGTGAACATTTGAAAAAAGAAAAAGAAGCATGAGGTTCAGTTATTATGCCCACATTTGGGTATTAACATGGCCAGTTTCCAGAAGTGCTGATACCCCAGCATCTCATATTGGCTTAATTTGAATGGGGGCATGTAGCAGGGACTGGAGTCAAGCCCTTGCTATGGACCCATGGTGCCAGCCAAGCTGGCGAAGGACTTACCAGGGCAGGTCCGGGAGAACAGCATGTCCCTGGTGCACTGGGAAAGAGGGTTTAGGGAGATCCTGGAGAAATGAGCAGGCTCCAGGGGCACAGAACCCGTGTCCCAGGCAGCCTGCTCTGACTGGCCCAGAAGGCAGACTGGGCAGTTTAAAGAAGATGCCGGATGGAGGATCAAGGATTGGCATTCCCTGGAGTGAGAAAAGCACAGCAGAGCTGGGAGCTGTGCAAATCAGGGAGAAAGAGGATCCAGGCAGTTAAACTGGTGTGAGTCAAACTGGACAAGCCCTGAATAAGGATCAGATCTGCCCTTTGGGAAAGATAAGTAAAGTGATGGCCGAGCAGCGTGGGTCACTCTGGCTGCCCTAGAGATGGGACAGGATGGGAAACATTCCCTGGGACAGGTGGCAGAGTGAGGGAAAGAATGGACCCCAGGGAGTGGTGGGGTTTAAAGCAAAGCTGAGGTGGGAGGAGGCAAAGGAGAAATTTGCCCAGGAAGCCAGAGGAGAAGAGGAAAAAGAGTGCTGGATTGATTATATAGCCTAACTGAATTAGGATACAGTGCAAGAAGAAAGAGTAATTATTTTACAAATTTTGAATGACTTTGAGTCCATGATTAAGGAATACTCTGTAATTTAATTTATCACTGTGAATGAATTACGACTGGAAAGAAGTGCAAGAGGGGATTGATTTGCAATTAGGAGCAGTCTTACAGCCTTTACCCCAGAGTCTCTGAGGGAATTAATTTTGTAAAGCCTGAAGTAAGGTGGAGAGAAGGCTGGAGGAATAATAAATAAGTTGATCTAAGGAATACTTAAATGAATTTCTAAGTTGCATGAGGGAAGGCGTTCAGCAAGAGAAGAAACAAGAACCAGTGAGCAGACTAAAGAACCTGGAGGAGTCCAGAGAGTGGCTGCTGATAGGTATCCCCATCCCAGACCAATGGGGATTTTCCACCACAGGACTGAGAGGAAAGTGGCAGCGTGTAAGGGAGGTGGAGCCCTGCAGAAGAACCATGGCCCTGCCAGACAGACCTTCACCCAAAGAGTCATGCAGCCTCCCTAAGAGAATCAAACCATCAAGCATGGTGGGTGAGCAAGAGAGTGGGATGAAGATCAGTGGTATTCCAGCACAGCAGTAGGTCAAAAGTTCAGGCTCACTCACAGGGCACCCATTTAAAAAAGTCTTGGTCTCACTACGGACATGGTCAAATGAACACTTGGAGAAATATCAGAAGGGGAGGCAGTGCTACTTCTCAGGAGCAGACAGCAGCTGGTATGTTCTAATAGCTACATATGTACAAGCTGGAAGCAATGAAAATGTAGCAAAACTGCTCCAACTTTAACCCTTGAAGAAGCATGATTAAAATTGAAGCTGTTTTGCTTTATTTATATTACTTAGGGCATGTACACAGGTAACTGTATATGCGTAAGGCCTGCTGTATGGTCTGAAGCAAAAGTCTCCACTTCTCTTTTGAAACCACTCCAAGTGTGCATTTACACATATCCCACTTTGTATTTTCCTTTGGATCATAGACAAGTAGGGCTGGAAGAGACCTTTGGAGGTCACATAGTCCAAGGCAGGATCACTCCTATTTAAACCACCTCATATAAATAGTTAACTAACCAGTTCTTAAAACTGTACAAGCAGCCCTCATGCCACTATCAAGAACAATGCCCAAAACATGAAAACATTGTAAAATTGCCACAGATAAAATAGGGGAATGAGGGCACTATCAGTATCCTGCTAGCGCAAGGACAAGAAGTAGTTTGTTAAAACAGGCTTGAAAAACAAAACAAACAAAAAACAAACAAAAAACTATGCCTCTCCTACAAAAGCAACCCTCCACCTTCCCCACCCCCTACACAGTCCATGCCAGTCTGACCACAGAGTAAAATTCCTTCCTGATCCCAAATGTGGTGATAACATCATGTGCAAAGGAGCAAGACCCTCTAGGCAGAAACCTCCAGGTTTTAAAGTCCCATCAGGGACTATGCACAATCCAGTCAAAATCCCTGGGCCAATATCCAATGCTTCTGAGGAAGGTGGGGAAAAACAAATCTAAACAAACCCAACCCTGACACTTGTAGCAACAGGAAGGAAAAGGATTCCTTCTCAGCCCTATGTGGCAACCAGCAAAACCCAGAAGCATGGGAAAAATAAACACCATCCAATCTGCACAGCAACCTGGTAAGTGTACATACAATTCCACACATCCCAACTGGAGAGCCAGAACTCCCCTTTCTGTCATCCTATCCCCTCCATAAACTTGACCCTGCTCTTTAATCCTGATTCATAACCAAAGTGGTTGCGGAGCTCTGCTTCACTCTTTCTGCTGCTGAGCATGGTCCTTTCCAGTTTCCACCTTCCCTGTGCTGCAGAGCTCTTCTCATGATCTCCAAGTGATGTGTGCGTGACAGGTCTTGAGCTTCCAACTGTTGCTCTTCACAGCACACTCCAGACATGGCTATATCTAAGTCATACCTGACCAATGCTTACCTAGCCTGTTCTTGAAAACTTCTCATGAAGGAAATTGCACAGATTCCCTAGACATTCTGTTCCACTGCCACACCACCCTAATGGTGAAGAAGTGTTTCCTGATATCCAGTCTAAACCAGCTTTACTGCAACTTCATGACATTGCTAAACATCCTACTCTCTGCGCTGAGGGAAGAAAAGGTGTCCTCCCTCTTCCTTATGGTAGCCCATCAGGAGGTATATGATCTCACTAGGGGAAGTGCCTTGCTGGACTTAGTGTTAGCTACAGGGGATGACCTGGTGGGGAATCTGCAGGTACAAGGTAACCCAGGGGATAGTGACCATCAATTGATTGAATTCACTATCCAGCGAAGGGTGTGTAAAATAACCAGCAGGGCTGAAGTGCTAGACTTCAGAAAGGCTAACCTTAATGTGCTCAGGAAATTAATAAGTGAGGTGTTAAAGCTCAAGAGCATTGGCGAAATGGGGGTCCAGGAAGGGTAGTCATTCCTTAAGGGAGAGATCCTACGGGCACGGAAGAAGACAATCCCATTGCTCATGAAAGGGGGAAAAGGGGCCAAGAAGCCCTCTTGGCTGAACAGGGAAGTCCAGGAAAGCCTAAGGGCAAAGACAGAGGTATCTCTTTCTTGATTCCCTGCAAGTGAAAGAGGTATCTCTTTCTTTGCCCTTAGGCTTTCCTGGATCTAGGCTGTGAAAATGGGGGTTAGCTACCAAGGAGGAGTATACATCCCTGGCTTGCACTTGCAGGGAATCAGTTAGGAAGGCCAAAGCAGGATTATAACTTAGGCTGGCAACAAAAATTAAGGACAACAAAAAGTTCTTCTTCAGGTATATAGGGAGCAAAAGGAAGGTGCAGGGTTGCATAGGATCCCTACAGGACAAACTAGGGCAATTGGTAACAGAGAGAGGGGACAAAGCTGAGCTCTTCAGTGAGTTCTTTGCATCTGTATTCCTAGACACAGACCGAGACAAATCTCCCAGTTGGATCATAGATAGACACAGGAGGGACACCAGCCCACCAACTGTTAGTGCAGACTTAGTGAAGGGGCACTTGGAGGGGCTGGATTCAAGAAGGGGAGGAGGGATGAACCAGGAAACTATAGGCTAGTTAGTCTCACCTCTATCCTTGGGAAAACTTTGGAAAAAAATGATTAAGGATCACATTTGTGGGAGCCCACCAGGGAAAATAATGCTGAAAGGAAATCAGCACAGGTTAATTGCAGGTAGATCCTGCCTGACTAACCTTGTTTCTTTTCATGACCAGGTCACAAACTGCATAGACACAGGAGTAGAGATAGGTGTCATCTACCTAGACTTTAAGAAGGCCTTCAATATGGTATCTCATTCTGTTCTCATAAATAAACCAAAAAGCTGTGATGTAGATGATTACACAGTCAGGTGGGAGGCAAATTGGCTTAGGGGTCACACCCAGTGGTGGATGGGTTGATCTCGACCTAGAAAGATGTGGGCAGTGGAGTCCCGCAAGTCTCAGTCTTTGGACTGGTGCTATTCAGTGCTCGCAGATGATACCAAATTATGGGGCAAAATTAACACACCAGGGAATAGGGAACAGATCCAGGCAGATCTGGACAGGTTGGAAATATGGGCAGAACAAAACAGGATGCAGTTCAGCAAAGACAAGTGCAAAGTGCTGCACCTGGGCAGAAAGAATCACCAACACACTTACAGGCTGGGGGATGATCTTCTCAGCAGCACAGCAGTGGAAAGGGATCTTGGAGTCACAGGTGACAAGGCTAACTGGACTTTATCATGCATTAGCAGATGCATGACGAACAGGTCCAGGGAGGTGATGCTTCCCTGTATGCAGCACTGGTCAGGCCACAGTTGGAGTACTGCATCCAGTTTTGAGCACCGCACTTCAAGAGGGATGCAGAGAATCTTGAGAGGGTCCAGAGGAGGGCCACTCATATGGTCAGAGTCCTGCAGGAAAGGCCCTACGAGAAGAGACTGAGGGACCTAGATGTCTTCAGCATTCATAAGAGAAGACTGAGAGGTGATCTTGTGGCTGCCTATAAATCCATCATGGGAGGGCAGCATGGAATAGGAGATGCTCTATTTACTAGGACACCCCCTAGAGTAACTAGGAACAATGGCCACAAATTGATGGAGAGCAGATTTAGGTTGGACATTAGAAAGAACTTCTTCACAGTAAGGGTTGCCAGAATCTGGAATGGGCTTCCAAGGGAGGTGGTGCTTTCCCCGACCCTGCGGGTATTTAAGAGGAGACTATGCAAGCATCTAGCTGGGGTTGATTGACCCCAACACTCTTTTCTGCCCAGGGCAGGGGGTCAGATTCAATGATTTACTGAGGTCCCTTCTGATTCTAACATCTATGAATGAAAGTTTTTAACTTTATCATTATTCCAAGGGAATTTATTGAAATTTTAATAGCAGCAATAATGTATTTCATAGATTTCATAGACATTAGGGTTGGAAGGGACTTCAGAAGATCATCGAGTCCAGCCCCCTGCCTGAAGGGCAGGAAGTCAGCAGGGGTCATAGGATCCCAGCAAGATAAGCATCCAAATTTCTCTTGAAGGTGTTCAATGTAGGTGCTTGCACCACCTCTGATGGCAGGCTATTCCAGACCTTGGGGGCTCGGACAGTGAAGAAATTCTTCCTTATGTCCAGCCTGAAATGGTCTTGCTGAAGTTTATAACCATTCGACCTTGCCATCCCTTGGGGCACTCTGGTAAACGATTGTCCCCCCAGATCCTGGTGAACACCCCGATAAACTTATAGGTGGCCATCAGATTGCCTCTGAGCCTGCGCTTTTCCAGGCTAAAGATCTCACAGCCTGTCATCGTAAGGTCTGTTTTCCTGACCTCTGATCACACGTGTGGCTCTTCTCTGGACTCTCTCAAGCTTCTCCACATCCTTTTTGAATTGAGGAGCCCAAAACTGGACGCAGTACTCCAGCTGCAGCCTCACCAAAGCCGAGTACAACAGGAGAATGACATGCTTGAGAAGCATCTATGGATGCAAGCCAGCCTTTTGCTTTGTTTTACTGGCCGCAGCATCACATTGAAGGCTCATATTCATCTTGTGGTCAGTCATGACCCCCAAGTCCCTTTCATCCATAGTGCTAACCAGTGTAGCACTGCCGAGCCTATAAGGATGCTGCAGGTTTTTCCTCCCAAGGTGGAGAACCTTGCATTTTTCTGTGTTAAACACCATCAGGTTCTCGTCCACCCATTTCTTGAGCCTGTCAAGCTCAGCCTGGATCGCCCTCCTGTCCTCAGGTGTGGATGCTTTACCCCAGAGTTTGGTACCATCGGCAAACTTGGCCATTAATATTTGTATATGCATTTTTAATTAAATGCAAAGCTAAATTTTCTAATAATTTAGAACTTTATTAGATTGCTTCAATTTCATTTCTAGACTTCATTGTTCAGTTGCAAATTCTTTGTACACAAATGCAGATGGGGGAAGAAGAGTATGGGAGGGAGCACCATGCGAATACATGGAAAGAGGGACCAAGTGGTGCTATAATATTAGCTCTAAAAGGTGCACAAAACTTAAAACTCACTGTTTTGCTGATTTGAGGAGGTAAGAGAATCATAAAATACCTTCGCCAATAAAAAACAGTGCTGTGATTTGTCAGCACCAAGAGATTACACAAATTATTTACTTGTAAAACACAGAAGCATTTTTGGTGCCAGAAGCGATTGTATTAAAGAATTTCTCATTTATTTGTATATGGCATTTATAGGGAAGATGCAACTCTTTTCATTGCAAAAAAAGAGGCATGGTCATTATATTGAGCAACCTGATCCAATATTAAAAAGGAGCTATCAAAACAAAACATATACCGCCTATCAATTAAATAAAATAGTCCCATCCCCGCCCTCCCCTCCCTCCCACACCCAGCCTGGAATAAAAGTTGTTTTTTTTAAAGCACAGTCTAGTTCTGAAAATTATTACCAAA
Organism: Alligator sinensis; assembly: GCF_000455745.1. Taxonomy (NCBI): domain Eukaryota; kingdom Metazoa; phylum Chordata; order Crocodylia; family Alligatoridae; genus Alligator; species Alligator sinensis. The sequence continues at coordinate 115,120 of NW_005843214.1, forward strand.
AAAAGCACCACGAAGGTCCACATTTGTATCTTTCAAAGTCCCCATCACATGAGCAGAATATGCATGTACCAAGCTGGTTTTTCTAACTACCTGTTTTGAAAGCTCTGCTGGGGAATCAGAGAAACAACAATTATTCATCCAGCTTTGCTTACCTATATACTAAACAAATGCCTTCCAGACCTATAATTTATACCTGTGCAGTTCTAGGGGTGCATCGGCACAGTCACATCCCACTTTCAACCTACCTGTAATGGTGTCCCTACCCCATTACTAAAGAGGAGAGTGCCAGGGAACAACCAGCTGGCTCCAGGGTAGGGTTGTCAACTCAGTTTGAATCTATTCCAGGAAGTTTCATCACATGATGTAATGACAGCAATGAGTCATTAAGACAGGAAGGGAAATGCATATCACTATTACATTTTAAGAATCCAGTGGACTACTGTATAAATCAGATTCCACATTTAATATTTCTTTTAGTGAATGCCCTATTATTTATCTCCTGGATGACTCTCGGCAGTCTCCTGGAGGTTTATATCTAATTCCTGGAGACTCCAGGGCATTCCTAGAGGGTTGGCAAGCCTACTCCAGGGCTCTGGAGGAAGTGTTAGGAGTGGAGAGGCCTTTGCAAAATGCCTGCTTGTCCCAGGTGCCAAAAGCACTAATAGACCTGATGGGGAAGTGACTGGTCAGGTGATGGGAGGGGCGAGAAGGTTGAAGGCATGGCTACAGGCTTCATAAGGCCAGAACCTTCCATGGCAAAGAAGCTCCAGACTATAGGGTGCCAAAAAAAAGCTCAACAACACTAGGCATCCCAGTTAGTTTTGCTAGTTTCAGAAGTTTATTTGCTACTGTTGTGGCATGATGCAAACCCAGGTTGGGGGTGAATTTTAGCTGGGGCTCATCTTGCTATGCCACCTCATAGGAGAAGAAGCCAAGGACTTTTTTAAGTCCCTAAAGCAGGTAAGAACTCTCCTTCCCACTTAGCAATTCTATTCCACCCTCCTTGAGTCCCTGAAAAATATTAAACTTGATAATTTTTGTAAAATATTCTCATCTTACCTTTAAGATGACTAAATCACAAAAGCAGCGAGGAGGAGGAGGAGGACTAACCCATCTGCTGCAATAGTTGTTTTTCCTCAGACTTGATTTGGGTAAAACAGGATCAAACTCCAGCCAGGTGCCCAGAGATTGGAAACTAGCTAATGTGGCCCCCATTTATAAGAAAGGGAGAAAGGAGGACCTGGGAAACTATAGGCCCATAAGCCCCACATCGGTCTTGGGGAAAATCCTTGAAATAATTATCAAGGATCACATCTGTGAGGGGCCCGCAGGGGATGATATGCCCAGGGGAAATCAACATGGATTCATCAAAGGCAGGTCCTGCCAGATCAACCTGATGGCCTTTTATGACCAGGCAACTAAATCCCTGGATGATGGTGTCACCGTGGACATAGTGGAGGACTTTAATCTTCCAAAAGTTAGGAGTCAGCCCCATTTTCTTGTATGCCTCAGTAAAGCTGTTGATTGCTTGAAAGTCTACTTCTGAATGAGCGCACACTACAGCATCATCAGCATACTGGAGCCCAAGATTGTGGTTGGGGTGGTCTTGATTTTGGCTTGCGGTTTATCATCCTTCGGTAGTTTAGCTCCACTCCAGCCAGAAGCTTGTTGGTCAAATGTAACGTCACGGCAAGGAATATTGAGAAGAGTGTTGCAGCGATAAAGCAGACTTGCTTAACTTCTGTTTTAATCTTAAAGGGGATCTGTGATAGATCCATTACTGAAAACCACCACTCACATACTGTCATGAAGCAGATAGAGAATGGTAACTAATTTCGGTGGGCATTCCTACTTCAAAACATGAGGTCAAAGAAGGCTATGTAGAGCAGCTTATGTTGTTCCTCACATTTCTCCTGCATTTGGCGAGCTATAAAGATCATGTCAGTTATGCCTCTTGATGCCCTAAACCCACACTGAGATTCTGGGATGAGTGTAGTAGCCAGAACCAGAGGGGTTAAATCAAAATATATATGCTCTTGGAAGCATCTGATAATTGTCTAAGCAGTTAAGATTAACTAATGCAAAGCTTGTAAATTTGCAACCTGCAAGGGGAATTTGTCTGTCACAATTTAACCAAAATGTTGAATCTAACTGTTTGCACTGATCATGGGACCACTGAGCCCCAAAAATAAGCAGAGTTACAAGACTAGCTGATCTAACAGGTTTCTTAAAGGTCAAGCCATAACAAGATCTGACCACCTAATATAATCAACACATTCCAAGGAATCCAAGAATAAAAAACTAAGGAGTTGAGCTTAGGCAGGTAATGCTCATTTCAAACCTCAAAGTAATGTGGTGTAATTTGCTTATGGGGTGAACCTGAGTTCAGGCAGTAACCTTTCATGATAATTTCTAACACCCTTTGATCCCATAGGGTAACAGCTATAGGGCAAGATTGTGAGTGGCTGTAAAGCCAACAGATTAGCATAAGATAAGATATAAAGAAGCACGTATGTCAGGCAACCAGCATGAAGGACGGGACAGAAGGACCATCGCTGTACCAAGCCTGGACCCCGGACTCCCAGTGTGAGTGAGGACCGGATCCTGACCAAGGGACCTTCCCGGTGACCCCTTGGACAACATTGATCAGGGATGCCTGACTTCGCTGGAACAACTTGGTGCGCACCTGGCATAGAGGGACTGCCGATAAGTTTCCAACCCCATGTGGGAACTCTTTGTTATTCTGTCTATCTGTTGTTATCATTCACTATTAGCTCTTTATTACTGTCCTATCTGTTTGTTGCATTAACTTTCTGTTAACTGTTGTATGCTAAGCTATAAGTAAATTTGCCTTTACTTCACTCCTGACTCGCCTCCTCGATCCTGAACCCAGCAGCCTCATGGCTGATACACTCACAGCACCTAGCTGGCCTGTGACAAATGAGCTCTTCAGTAAGTGGAAAGAGATGGTTCAGAAGGGTTCTTGCAATGATCTTTCCTGTGGTGGACAGCAAAATGATCCTTCTGTAGTTTCCACAGTCAGACTTGAATCTTTTCTTGAAGATTGTCACAATAATGGCATCCCTGAGGCCATCTGGGATCATTCCAGATCCTTAAGGTGAAGGGATGAAGCTGTGATGTGAGCTCCTTTCTTCCCTGTTTGAAGGTTTCATCAGGGATTCCATCTGCTGCAGATGTCTTGTTCTTCATCCTCTTGATGGCTTTCCCCACCTCACCAAGGGTTGGAGGGATTCTGAGATCATCTCTGACTGGGTGTTGTGGGATAGAGTTGAGAACAATCTCATCAAAAGCAGAGTCTCGATTGAGAAGGTCTTCAAAATGCTCCTTCCAATGGGCATTGATGGCTCCTCTTTCCTTGACCAGGTCTCCTCCATCCTTAGATCTCAAAGAGGTTGGTCCCTGAGTGCTTGGACTGTAGATGGCTTTAGTGACACTGAAAAAGCCGTGCTAATTGTGAATGTCAGTCAGATGTTGAATCTGCTTAGCCTTGTCTTCCCACCATTTGTTCTTCATTTTGTGGGTCCTTCTTTGGACCTCTTCCTTAACTTGTTGGAGATTCAGTTTCTTTTGCTTGGACTTGGTGTCATTTTCCCACACACAAAAGGCCTTGCACTTGCAATTGACTGGGAGATCCAAGAGTTGATCTTTCTCATCAAACCAGCCTTGATGTTTCCTGGTAAAGAATCCAAGTGTCTCTTCACAGGCGCTGATGATGGTGGCCTTGACGGCATCCTACATGCTGCTGACATTCTTCCATTGTTGTTGATTGGAGTTCACCAGTTTTTCATTGAGGCACTGGTGGAAGAGGTCTTACTTGCTTGGGTCCTTGAGTCCTTCAATGTTGACCTTCCATTGGCATTCCTTCTGCTGCAGCTGTTGTTTGGGAGCCAGTTTGAGTGACATAACTGAGCAGATGAATCAGTAATCAGTCCAGCAATCATCAGCTTCTACCATAGTGTGACTGATGTGGATATCTTTGTGATCCCAGGCATGGACAATGAAATTGTCAATCAGGTGCCAGTACTTAGGTCATGGGTAGTGCCATGATGTTTTGTGCCGTTTTTTTTTCTAGTTAGAGTCTCTTCCGACTCTGGCATTGAAATCACTGAGAAGAATAAATCTGTCTTCCTCTGGAATGTTAGAAAGGACTTGGTCAAGGTTGCTATAGAATTCCTCCTTGGTTTCATTGGTGGCGTCAAGAATCAGGACAAATACACTGATAACAGTGGCATAATTGCATCGCTGCCAGTTTAAGGTAGAGATTCATGAGGTGCTCCTTAATTCTGATAGGGAATTCCTTGAGTTAGTTTATGAGTTCATTCTTAATGGCAAAACCAACTCTGTGAAATCAGCGTTCTCCTTCCAGAAAAAGGTATAGCCACCTCCATGTTCTTTGAGCTGCCTATCTCCTACTCTCTAGGTCTTGCTCAATGGGTGCATCTACAAGTTCATTAATGCACAGTGGTTACTGAACATTTAATTTTAGTACTTGTATAATCAAGTACTAAATAGATACACAGTAACTGGAGTTACTATACAGTAGTGCTGGTGAATATCTTTTAAGTGATGCTACTGTGTCGCCTGAGTTTTCGGGCCCCAATTGCAGTGCGGTGCTCTGGGTGTTTCCTATGAGGGTTATTCGTGAGGGTCCTGATGTGCAGGTCCCGAAAATAATAGTGTGTCTTTGCTGGTATTTTTGACTGCAGTAAAGGTTATCCCAATGGATGCGGTTATCCAGTCAGGAAGAAATACAGAATATTGTATTAGACAAGCTATATTTAGGGCACCTTTTCTAGCCCTCTCCCCATGTATGGTGAGCAAAAAATGATCCTGAAGAGGGCTTCTCAATCACAGTTACAACTGCCAAATCGCGCTCCTCTCTTGTCCAAGTTCTAGACAACCTTCTTGTAACTGCTGCCTTCATGCCAGTTCATGACTAGCAGCTTGCAGACCTCACAGTCCTGCTCCCATTGCCAAGGCAAGGAGGCCAATGGCAAGGAAGCCAAGATAACTGGGGATCTCTTTCTGCTACGGCCTTCATCCACCTTCATAACTGTAGAGATTCTAACATCTTCTTCTGCCTGCTCTGCCATTCAAGACTTATAGACCCATAGCTGGGGGGCTAGACAGGGTTATTATAGTGGCAACCTGTACTCACCATGTCATAGCATCATCCAAGGATATATGTAACTTTTCAGGAGGGAAGCCATTGCCATCTGCTGTCCTCACCACTTCCTGGTGGGACTGCTGCTACTTGGTCTGTGACTGCTTTTTCATCAGAGTTACCCCTGCTTATTTCACAGCTAACCTTCCTTGAAGGTAATTCCACTATCCACTACCTGTGGACATGCTGGGTAACACTACAGCTCTGCCCCACAGTGGGAACTACTAGTATCTCTTGAAGAGGGATTCTGAAATTGTGGTGCATGAACCAATACAATCTGAAAGCAGCTGCTATAAAATTTAAGTTCATGTTCTGAAACATTTTTTTCAACCTCCCATCAATGCAGTGTTTTCTCTAATGTGTTGGACAGTCTACTTCAGCACTCTCAAGAAATGGTACTTACTAAAACTTTCCCAAAAAGGTCCTGCAGACTTTAATATGAAATCAACACCTTTCAACAGAACTAAATGCAGTTAGAAAGAGACAACAGTGATAGTTCAGCTAACAAAGGCACTGAGAGTTCAAACTGTAGAACAAGTAAAATTGAGGAGCACCATGATCTTGGGGATAAGATATTGATCTAAGTGTTAGGAAGCTTCACTCCCAAAGCCACTGGCCTTGACCAAGTCACTTCACTGCACTGCACTTTGGGTTCTACTCCCACCCTTTGTCTTGTCTCTTTAGACTATAAACTTTTTTGGGATGGAACTGTTTTTTACTACATGTCTAGCACAATGGAGTCCAAATTCTATTGAAGGCTCCAGGTATTCATGCAATAAACAGAAATAAAATGGCTGCCTATAGACATGCTCATTTGCATTCTAATTAGAATGCTCCATTGTAGCCGCACCGTCATGTGTATTAACTCCACCCCACCACACATACACACACACACTTCAAAATGGCTATTGAAGTGCTTTAACTAAACCTCATCAAATGATCTTTAGTTAAAGTGCCCCGTTTGAATGGGGGGGGGGGGAGGGGGGGGGGGGAGGCACTTAATACATGTGATGGTGAGCCATTTTAGTTAGCATGGCTGCCCAGGAATCACCAGTTAAAATGCACCCCACCCCACATCCAAGTGCATGTATAGGTAGGTGTCCCAGGGGAGCGGGGGCACTGGGAGCCCCCCGCGGCGGCCAAGGGGTCTGCTTACCTCCCGCAGGGCCGGAGGAGCCGAGGAAACCCCATGCACCGGTAGCGCCGGCGCGGGTCGTCAGCCGGGCGTTTATCCGGCTGCGGCGGAACGGCGGGGGCAGGGCACGCCGGACGGGAGAAACAAATGGCGACCACGCCGAGGTAGCGAGGCGGCTGAAGGGAGAGAGACGGGGCGCGGAGCCCCAACGAGCAGGGGATCAGCTGCCGCCCGCGGAGGACGGGACGACGCCAAGTGGAGGCAGAGCAGGCTGCGAGCAGCGCAGCAGAGCAGGCTGCGAGCAACGCAGCGGAGCACCTGCGGAGTGCGGGACGACG
>NW_005843214.1:127199-129179 GCF_000455745.1 Alligator sinensis
GGGGCACCTGCGGAGTGCGGGCCGCCGCCGAGCAGAGGCGGAACAGGCTGTGAGCAGCACGGCAGAACCGGCTGCGAGCAACGCGGAGGAGCACCCGCGGAGTGTGGGACACCGCCGAGTAGAGGCGGAGCAGGCTACGAGCAGCACGGCAGAGCAGGCTGCGAGCAACGCAGTGGAGCACCCGGGAGCAAGACGACGAGAGGAGAGGTCAGCCCCGTGAAGGGGGCAACTGCCAGCGGGGAACCTGACACCCGAGGTGGCTGGAGGTGCGACAGCTGCGCCGAGAGTGGGGCCAGCGATACTCCACACTACAGAGCCGACGGCACGGGTAACTGCGGCAAGAACTATTGGGGGAGCAGAGTGGACATCTGCATCCCAAGGAAGGGGGGAGCAGGTCAGCATCCCTACAGGGAGAGGCACACCCAGTCCGAAGACCGCTGGTAGTCACCAGCGGGACTGAACCAAGAGAGGGCGAGACGAGGACGGATTGGGGGCCAGGATAGGAAGACCTGAGGGGGTGTATGGCCGGGGTGTAGGGGAGGACGGAGCCCCGAGAGTTCCCGCGAAGAAGCGCGCCAGCACCGGGGGATGCCCCGAGGGAAGACCCCCCCACTGAAAGAGTCATCAAAGGCATGGCAGGGGAGGTATGGGGGGTCCCTTTATACCAGGCGGGGCAAATCCTGGGCTATACCAACGAAGTCCAGGTGTGCAAGATATCGGGTCCAGGCGAAGGCGGCGCGCGAACTCCTGGTGGAACGGAGGCGGGTACAGTAGGCAACATTTTAAAATGGAGTTAAATATATTTACAGTTTCTATTAAATAACTTTTCCAAAAAAAGGCACTATTTTAAGCTTCTATATAATCCATAGAAATAGCAAAATCCAATCAATAGGAAGCTTGGTTTGTTTGTTCAACAAGTGCAAAAACCACTTTCACCAAATACTGCTAATATTACAAAACATGATTCCCTGCCAAACACTGCAATTGACCCTTTGAAAGCTTTTTAGAGCAACCTTGACCTTCATGGCTTTAGAACTCAAATCAATTATTTTCTCATCTGACACTTTCTGATAATTTCTCTGGACTTTACCCTGCAGTGTTGTCAGGTTGTAACAGGAATAAGTCATCTGTTTTAATCCAATTGCTTGCAAACCCTAACATTTGAGGAACTATCAGAACTGGGTTTAGTACTCCCTCAAAACAATCAACAGGAACAGTGCAATCAAACAGTCACTAAAAGTAACAGAGGCCGCAACAGCTTCCCTATCAGATCAGTTTGCTAACGGAGGAGTAGTGGCAGGATTAATTGCTGCAGCAATTACCATTGCCACCACTTTCCTGCCACCCAATTTCTGGACAAATGACAAAGCTCTATGGGCTGGATCTGGTCCTTAGGCCATAGGTTGAGTATCAGTGACCCAGGAAATGCAATCAGTCAGTCATTTGCAGATTCAGAGTCTTCTTCATTTTTTTTTTTATCTGCTTGTCAAAAAAAATTCATTTTAACAAGACCATACTTCTCACCTCTATTCTCCACCATCTTGCTCAGGTTTCTATGGAATATTTTTTTAGGGTTAGTTTTTTGCAAAAGTCTCAGTGGTAGATAGAATACTGATTATAGTGAAGCAGATAAAACCAGTATGAATCAAGATTTATTCTATGCAGGTTACATTTCTAAAACTTTATGAAGGGTTAATCATGGATTAATAGACACATGTAGTTGCAAACTCTGTAAGAGTCCATAAATTTACCATGTATTATAACATTCTAATATAATAAAGGGCTAATCTGTCTGTCTGTCCATAATGCTTTTGGCCAACTGCGCATGTGCCACCAAGAGGGTGGGCAGTGATTAACTATGTGGGCTCCGTGTCCTCAGGCAGGGAGACAGCTGCTGCTGCCTCAGGCAGGGAAGCAGTGGGAAGTCCTGCTGTTCCAGGGGAGAAGGTGGAGGTGGAGGTGGAGGTGGAGGTGGGGGGG
>NW_005843214.1:129210-131760 GCF_000455745.1 Alligator sinensis
AGCTGCCACTGCTGCCTCAGGCAGTGAAGTGGGGGAGGAGGAGAAGGCGGAGGCAAGAGGAGAGGGGGAGGGAGCCACAGGTGGGGAGGAAGGGAGCCGCTGTCCCCACTGCCACTGGCACTGCCTCCACCTCAGGTAGAGAGGAGGAAGTGGAGGCAGGTGGAGGGAAGGGAGCCACCACCACCACTGCCTCAGGCAGGGAGGTCAGGGAGGAGGCAGGGGAGGGCGGGGGGAGGAAGCCGCAGGTAAGGGTGGAACCACTGCCAATACTGCTGCCACCACCTCCGCCTCAGGCAGGGAGGTTGGGGAGGAGGCAGAGGTGGGGAGGGAGGAGAGGGAGCCACAGGTTGGGGAGGAGGGAGCCATGAGTGAGGGGGGGAGCCACCGCCACTGCCGTCTCTGCCTGAGGCAGGGAAGTGGAGCTGGAAGCAGACAGGGGAGAGGAAGCCACCATGCTGAAGGATGGAAGAGGAGGCAGCGGTGGCAGAGGAACTGTTTACATGGCCAGGCCTGAAGCGGGGGGCGGGCATGTAAACACTCCCTGAAGCATTCCGTCATTCATGGCAGGCAATTGGGTAGTATATTAATAATTCATTAAGCATTATAAACTATTTATAGGTGAAACCTTTACATAAAGCGTGGCTTTGCATAGCAGGTTCAAGGACATCTCTCTTGGTTAAAGGTATACAAGATACAGTTATAAACATCATTGTCCTGCTGTTGAGTACTGTACACCTTTATTTCTGGGAGTTGTCTGTTAAGACATGGGCTTCCAGCATCTGTTTAACTTATTTATTGTGAAAAAAATTTAGATAATTTGTTTAGCAAAGAAACTATGAAGAACTACAGGGATGTCATGTCACATTCAGCTGTCATGTGAGACTTGCTCCACTAAGAGATATATTTCTAGTAATCAATGAAAGCTCTAAGCCTGTGTGTAAAATTGTTTGATACATAGAGAAATGGTGAAGATGCAGGAAGACACCAGATAGAAACCAAAAAAGCAGGAATATTTGGCTAGGTAGAACCAACTGGCACATTAAGGAGGTAATTATTAATTTACTGTAGCATCAACTAAAGTCAGGGCCTTGCTCTTATAGGTGCTATATAAATACTAAGCAAGAGGAAGGTCCCTGGCCAAAAGAATTTGTAGTCTAAAGAGAAAAAACTAACAGAGAAATAGAAGGACAGAAAATCAGAGAAGTCAAAGTCATACAGAAGGTCACTGGAGCCAGAATTAGGACACGGGTTTTCAAGTTCTAGTTCAGTGCTCTGGCCATTATGCCATACTGCTTCAGAGAGCCCATCCTAGGCTCTAGCTCTTGTCATAACCAATCTGGTAGAGCCCAGTTAACCATACAGAGTACCAGTAGGTGCAAGTGTGTACACACATGAATCCAAATTCAGGGTTGGTGTCTTTATTTTCTCATATAGGTGAAACAGAGAAGAGGCAAAGGAAAAGTATCTGAAACTCAGGTGTGTTTATATAGGAAACAGCACCATGTAGCAACCACAGGTTCACAGATTCATAGAAAAGTAGGGCTAGAAGGAACTTCACAAGGTCATGAGTAAAACATCCTGCTCAGGGCAGGATGATCCATGCCTAAACCATCCTAAACAAGTGTTCATCTCACCTCTTGTTAAAATTGCATAAGCAATCCTCTTGCACTAGCAGACACAATTCCCCAAAACATACAAAAACATGGTAACTTGCCACAGATAAAAGGGGGGGAAGGCTCAAGGCCACTTTCAATGTCCTACTGCAAGGACAGGATGAGGTTGTTAAAATCCACTATAGAGAGCCAAGAAATACGCTTGCTAAAATACTCTTGAGATCCATATTGTCATCTGAGGTTTTTGTGATGGCTCCTTTGATATTCAGCACTAGTAAACCTCACCTGGAGAATCGTATTCAGTTTTGGTCTCCACACTTCAAGGAGGATGTGGACAGATTAAAAAGAGTCCAGCAGAGGGCATCACAAATGATTAGAGGCCTGGGAAACAGGACTTATGAGGAAAGGCTGAACAAGCTACAGTTTTTCAGACTGGAAAAGACTAAGGAGGGATTTAATAACAATCTTCAAACACCTGAAGGGCAAGTATAGAAAAGAGGGAGCTGGACTTTTCTCTGTGACTGCAGGAGCATGACTAGAAGCAATGGACTCAAGTTGCGGCAGAAGAAATTTAGGTTGGAGATTAGGAGGAACTTTCTGAGTCTGAGGGTGACCAAGAATTGAAACAGGTTACCTAAAGAAGTTGTGGAATCTCCATCCCAGGTTGGACAGACACTAGGCTGGGGTGGTTTAGTCAGGGATGATCCTACCTTTGACAGGGAGGCTGAACGAAAAAATACTGTGAGGTCCCTTCCAGCTTTCCTTTCCTATAACCCCATCATTCTAATATAATAAAGGGCTTAGTCTGTCTGTCTGTGTGTCTGTCTCTATGTCTGTCTGTCCGTAACACATTTGGCCAACTGCGCATGCACCGCTGAGAGGGTGGGTGGCGACTGGCTGCACAGACTCCGCCTCCCCAGGCAGACCGACAGCCACC
>NW_005843214.1:131795-149142 GCF_000455745.1 Alligator sinensis
CGCGAGGGCCACCCCCCCCCCCCCCCCCCCCGCCATTACTGCTACCGTTGCTGCCACCTCAGGCAGGGAGGTGAGGGAGGAGGTGGGGGGAGCTGTGGGTAGGGGAGGAGGTGGAGGTGGAGGTGGGTGGGAGGGAGCTGCGGGTGGTGGGGAGGAGCCACTGCAGCTGTTGCCACCACCGCCACTGCCACCGTCTTCGCCTGAGGCAGGGAGGCAGAGGCGGGTATGGGGGAGGGAGCTGCCACGCCAAAGGCTGGAGGAGGAGGCAGTGACAGTGGCAGCAGAGGGACTGTTTACATGGCCGGTCCCAAAGGGTTGTGGGGAAGCATGTAAACACTCCCTGAAACACTCCATCATTCATGATGGGCAATTGGCTAGTCCTAAAATAATGGTTAATTGATCCGTTTCTTGTAATTAAGATATATTAGTCTAAGACCCCAAAACCCAGCTCGAAGTGCCTCTGTAGATGAAAAGCCACCCATATCACCTATTTCCATCAAAATTATTCTGTAGTTACAATGGATGACATAGCTTTTTCCCAGTATTTGAAACTAATGATAAAGCTACTTTTTTTTTTCTTAATGAGTTCATTTGTATTTCTAAAATGTTCCATTGGTGCAGATGGGAAAATTTTAAATCAGATGCTTCACAAACATAAAGCCAATGGTTGACTAATGAGTTGTATTAATTAGGAGTGTAGCTAATTAGAAAAGTGAAACTAAGCAAATCTACTTGAGACAGCTAAAAGCTACAGGTGTAGATGTTTATATCAACAAATCTCAAACGGGGTCCAAGACTGCTCAAGAAAACAAGGCTGGTGAACTGCTTTTCTACAAGTGTCAACATTTTTATACTAATTCATACAATAAAGCAGCTTTCGCAAAAGGAATTTAAAAGGAAAGATCAGTTACTTTTCATACTGTAACTGTAATTATTAGAGACATTTTTATCTAGGTAGATCCCACTCTAGGTGCAGATGCACCTCCTGTGCATAATATCAGAAGCAGTGTCCATGAGGGCCATGCCCATAGCCTGTACATCTTCAAGTTTTCCACCCAAAAGCAAAGTGGCCATGACCAGCCTTTGCTTTCATACCTGTCGTAGCAAGATATAACCTGCCAGGTTTCAAGATACTTGTAATTTCTTCAAGGATCTTATTACCTGGAATTTCTTATTACTTCTAGCCAATCAGCCCAGGTGTAGTGCTGCTCTAACATGACTATGGTTTTCAGTATCTGAACTAGTGTAGAACCATATGACTGGAAAGGACTGCAAGTTCATCTAGTTGAGGGGTGGCCAACCACAAGTGGCACAGCAACTTTTGTGTATGGCACATAGCACATCAGGGAGGGGACAGGCAGCACAGCAGCAGATAGGAGAAGAAAAATAAAGTAGAGCAGTAGACCAGGCAGAGAAGGAGGGTTGGAATGGCACTCTGGGAGGGCGTGGGACTAATTTGTGACAAGCCAACCAAAAAAGTTGGCCCCCACTGATATAGTACAATCTGCTACACACATGCAGGATGTACTACTTCTAAACTAATCCATACAGATAGCAATCCAATTTCTCCTTCAAACCTCTGACAAAGGACATCCCACAACTTCCCTAGGTAGCATAATCTTACTCTTCTATCCTGTTAGAGAATTTGTTTTGAGATTTAATCTAAATTTGCTCTTCGGTGATTAAACCCGTTGCCATGTGTCTTGCCCTCAGTGACACTGAAGATCAGTTATTCTTTATCTTCTTTATTTCAACTTTCCAGATACTTGAAAATTGCCATCATGTCTCCTTTTAATCTCCTTTTCCCCAAACATACCTAGCTCTCTCAACTTCTCTTCACAAGGCTTGCACTCCAACTCCTTTATCCCATGAACATGCTGTGACCTCCTTTGTGTGAGTCACCTGGGTGGGCACCCCCAGGAACTGAGGTCTCAGGCATGTGTGGGCCAGCAGCTATGAGGAAACTGCTCCATTTGGTCCAGTTTCAGCTACCTAGGTGATGGTAAGGAGTGGCTGGGTTGCATTCTTTCCAGTGGCCATGCCTGTGCCATTGTGAGAATCCCATCTCCAGTGAGTGGTGCTGGCTGTGGTGAGTTGACCAATTGCATGGGCTGAGGACCCTTGGGAGGAGCATGGTGTTCCCTGGAAGATGTTTCTAAAGGCAGGGTAGATACACACCTTCATAGACTAACAGAATAAGAAAGAGGGAAAGAGAGAGCACAAGCTTTTGTGAACCCAAGTTCACTTCATCAGATGCAGAAGTGAACTTGGGTTCACAAAAGCTTGTGCTCTCTCTACATACCATATTATGTTAGATTACAAAAGGTGTATAGCTACCCTACCTTTTGACTGACTTCAGACTACCTCTCTCTGCTCATAGACATTTCTGAAACCACTAGCCTCTCTGTTATCATAGTCTCCCCCTGAACTGGCAGTGATCCCTGGGTGTTCATCAAGGGAACATCTTCAGTCAAGGCTGAAAGAGTCTCTCAGTGGAGACAGGGGCCAGATGCCCAATCTCACCAGCTATGGGTATATGTAGCTGTGGCTGGAATCCCCAATCTTTCATCAGCCCAGAGTTTTTCTGTTGTCACCAATATTATTACACTCACAATGTCATGTGCCCAGGCAGTGCTATCATCATCAGTGTTACTTACTAATATCAGCTGTTGACCCTCTCTCAGGTGCAAGATACCCTACATCTCTGAGTGTGCATGATTCCAGCTATCTCCCCCATCAAATTCATCTGTAGGGATGTCACGGCATTTTCTGCACCACAATCTGAGCAATGAGGTCCTTAAAGCCACAATCAGCTACCAGGTGGTCAGTCTCTTCATGCTAAATTGTTTGTACAGTAAACAAGAGGTGGAGGATAATGGCCCATAGGGAAGGTGCAACAACCTGGACCTGGAGGTTTGCAGACAGGGACAGGAAGGCCCAAAACTTAGGGAAAACTCAAGACACCATACAACCCCAGCAATTCACATGGCTTGAGTCCTCCACACAAAAGTCTGCAGTGGGAGGAGAGCCTGAAGGACTCCCTGCCCTGGATGCTGACATCTCAGAGCCCTTCCCCAGGTGAATGGGGAAAGCTGCAGGGAGGATGGCAAGAAAGTGATACAGTGTGAACTAACTGGGTGATTTCAAGTTAGTCTGTTCTGAAAAGGAAGTTGCATCTGTGAAATAAACAAATGTGTTGCTTTTTCCCCTGGCTGCCTTGGAGGATTCTCCCTTACCTTCTCTGGATGCCCACCATCTATGGGACTTAGGAGACTACTGATCTCCCAGAAGTGGAAGAGAAGACAAAGCAGGTTGCGTGCAGGCTCTGGAGAAATGGGCAAGTTGGCTGGTAAGTGGGGCTGGGCCACTTAGCTCAGCATACACTGTTTTGGACCTGTCCTCTAGACTCCAGCCTTAGTCTGGCCCTATTGGGTGCTGTCTTACCCCCTCTAGAGCTTCAGGCCCCAGGCTCTGCCCTGCCCCAGGGCACTCGCCACACCTTAAGCCCCGCCCCTAGCAGGGCTCAAGGCAATCACATGCTTGCCTTGAGCCCTGGGACCTCCAAGACCACGCCTCACAGTGTGTTCCACAAACCACCAGTTATAAACTGTAACAAAACTTAACCTTCTGTAAGCATGGTCAACAACAGCAATAGCTAGCTTTCTTGTAGCCAGGCTTCCCCTTACCCAGAGGTGTGTTCCTTTGGTACTGCACCAGAATTTGGCTGGCAGTTCTGAAAGCAACTCTAAAATCAGCCTGGCAGTCTCCTGCAGTCTCTCTGACCGGGAGCTCTTCATCCAGCAGCTTGCAAGGCTAGACCGCCTGACCAGACAGGCCCTGGGCTTATACAAAAAGGCACCGCCGACTCCTGCTTGCCACCCTCCTGCCAAAACCACCAGCAGCGTCTGTGGGTGGTCCGCGACCCCCGCTGGCCGCTGGCTATTGCCAATGCTGCCAACGGCATCTGCAGGTGGTCACCAACCCCGATCAGTGCTTGCCATGCCCCCGCCACCACCGATAGCGCTGACAGCATCTGCAGGAGCTCCCTTGCTTACCACCACCGATCTTCCACAACTGCCATGCTCCCACCACTGCCAGCACTGCCATGCCCCCCCAGCCACCAGGGGCACATGTCATTCATGCTCTAGAGTAGTGGTTCCCAACCTTTTTTATACTGCAGACTGGCAAGAGGGGGACAGGGCACATGGAGCTGACTGCCTTCCTCCTGGGGCTGTCCCACCACAAAGCTTTAACCCCACACATGACTGCCAGGGGTGGAAGTCGCTTGCCAGGGCAGACAGATGGGGGTTCGAGTGGGGGGCTCATGCCATGACCCGGCAGCCAACCCTTTCAGGCCGTGGCCCAGTGGTTGAGAACCTCTGCTGTAGAGGCAGAGAGCTCCTGACTGACAGTAGGTGCAACCTTTTACCCTGATGGGCAGGGTTTCACCACTGCCTCCCCCCTCTAGCTGCAGTTTTTCTTCTAAAAGTAACAGGAGCCATCAGCTCTCTGTTACACTGGCACAATAGTCCCTGATCTTAATTAGAGTTTTCAGGTGTTACCAGACTATATAAATAATTAATTTCTATATTTATTTTTTATTATAATTAATAAATAACAATAATGCCCAAGGCAGACACTGTTATGGCAGAAGCCCTAATTTGCCATTTCCTGACTTTTGAGTACTTGGGTATTGTTGAGGTGGTACTGTTGCCATGGTGGTCCAGAAAATATACGAGAGGCAAGAATTCTTGTGGGTGATATCTTTTATTGGACCAACTGTATGTTGAGATACTCACAGGCAAGATTTCATAGTACCCTTCTTCAGGGGGAGAAGTAGGCACCATGAGTGCCCCACCATGCAACATTTATATCCTCAACATAGATTTTAGAAAAAGTTTGAAATAGGCATAAAAGCCCTTAGTTAAATGTCATGTGTTTATTATTAATCAAAATAATTCAGGTACAAGATGAGACAAGTTTGTCATTTCAATCATCCCAGCCACTTCCAGCCAATAGGAAGGAAGTAGTTAACATGAATTTTAGCTCATCCAGAGCTAATGAACCCCTTAGTTACTGAAATAAAAAGCAATGCTATGCAAACTACAAGGAAGAGAGCAGATCTGCTTCCATGTGAAAAGCTGTCAGCTACTGCATAGTACTTTGGAGAAATTCACCAGCTGCCAGCAAAGAAAGTCCTACTGCACAGCCTGGCTGGAAATAAGAAGCCATGTTTCTCAAAGTAATGAAATGTGGTTAAAGAATTTAAGAATATGGGATGCTGTGATGATGGAGCAGTTGTATTTCAAGATTCAAGTATTATATTACATGTGCAAATG
The DNA here is from genome assembly GCF_000455745.1 of Alligator sinensis. NCBI lineage: Eukaryota > Metazoa > Chordata > Crocodylia > Alligatoridae > Alligator > Alligator sinensis. The sequence goes on from NW_005843214.1 coordinate 137,135, forward strand.
TCTCAATCTGGTCCAAGGAGCAGTGCATAGCAGCACTACAACAGGCACAGGACAGCAAGGGACCGGTGAATTAGGGTTCTGTTATAGATTAACTTTAAAACAATTTAATTCTGTGGAATATGGGTGTTTGTACATGTGATGAAAATTGCCCTTTTTTGCAATTTATCTGCATTACAGTTTTCATGTATGGGTTTTTTTGGTAATTTAAATGTCTTATTAGTGATTCAAAGTAAAACACATCCCAGTGTACTTTAGTTTAGATTGCCATGAATTAAACCAGAATGTCCGTGGATCCATCACGTGGAAACAGAAATTCACTCAATGACGTGTAACAAGCCCCTTTGTGAACCAGGTGTCACTTCAAATTGCACATAGGAGAAAAAGAGGATACCTGCAATTTTTAGGTACTTGGGTGTAATGTGTTTTTTCAGACACTAGGTGTTGCACGCTAGGTGTTGCGGTCCACACAGCCTGACATAAATCAGTCTTCTGTTCACCTGAATGGGCACCTGCGGCCCCCACCCTCTGGCCATACCCTGACCAGGGTGACAACAGCACCATCACCCATAATCTGCTCCTGGTTCCATTCAGGAATGAAGAATCGCTTGGCTGCATAAAGGGGGGAGTGCTTTCATTTACTGTCAGCGCAAATGGCACCCTCCTGATCACAGGCTTTTAGCTCGTAGCCTCCCTGCACAAGCTCACTCCACAGTCAGACCCATGGCAGCTGGCAGCCCTTAATGAGAATGGCACCGTCAACCCATAATCTGTTTCCAGTTCAATCCAGGAATGAAGAACCACTTGGGCACTTAAAGGGAGTGCCCTTGACTGCTTTCATTTGCCCTTCAGCCAAACAGACCAAATGTCACCTTTCTCACATCACTGACTGCAACCTGTAGACTCCACATTTGATAACTTTTTTTCCCTTGTGCTGGCTGTTGCACAAGCTCACCCCACTGTCAGAGACATATCAGCAGGCAGCCCTTAATGAGAATGGCATTATCACCCCTGGTTCAATTTAGGAATGAAAAACCACTTGGACACCTAAAAGGGTCACCCTGGCCTGTTTTCATTTGCCCTTCAAAGAAAATGGCTCCTGCTCTCTCACAACACTGAGTGCAACCAGCCCGTAGCCACCATGCTTCATCATTTTTTCCCCTTGTGGTGGCTGCCGCTCCAGTCATGTTTGCACAGGCTCACTCCACAGTCAGACCCATGGGTGTTCCTGCAATGGCAGCAGGCAGCCCTTACTGACAATATAACCATCAATAGGGTTCACATACTACAGTTCAAAAAAAGATGTGCCCTGTCCCTGCTTATTCCATTGCCCCTCACACCCTAGCCACAGCCCCCTGAGCCCTACTGCTGCCCTTCAATCTCAACCTGGGGACCCCTGGCCCTGCCAGTGCCCCTCAATCCCAACCCACAGTACCCAGCCCCCCTGTGCCATGCTGGTGCAAACTGGGGTTTTACTGGTTTTTCCAGTTTGACAAGTTAGTTTAACAATTCTCTCTAATGGTGCAAATAGCTGCTGATTTGGCAGTGATGAGAACAAAGCCAGGGAGCCTGGCCTGCAGGGGAGATCATGCCCAGAGGAAATCAAAATGGATTAATCAAAGGCAGGTCCTGCCAGACCAACCTGATGGCCTTTTATGACCAGGTAACTAAATCCCTGGATGATGGTATTGCCGTGGATGTAGTCTTTCTGGACTTTAAGAAGGCCTTTGACACAGTCTCTCATCCTATTCTCATTAATAAACTGAGTGACTGTGGCATTGATGCCTACACAGTTGGATGGGTCAAAAATTGGCTGATGGGGCGCACCCAGAGAGTGGTGGTGGACGGGTCGTACTCAACCTGGCGGGATGTGAACAGTGGGGTACCCCAGGGCTCAGTCCTGGGGCCTACACTGTCAACATCTTCATCAGCGACTTGGACAACGGGGTGGAAAACACGTTGTCCAAGTTTGCCGATGACGCCAATATGTGGGGAGAGGTAGGCACACTCGAAGGGAGAGAGAGGATGCAATTAGACTTAGACAGACTACAGAGATGGGCGGATGGTAATAGGATGGGGTTCAACGTAGACAAATGCAGGGTGCTGCACCTGGGGAGAAGGAATCCACAGCAAACATACAGGCTGGGGAGCTCCCCCCTTGTGAGCACAGAGGCGGAAAGGGATCTTGGAGTCATTACTGACTCCAAGATGAACATAAGCCGCCAATGCCAGACCGCAGCCAGCAAATCCAACCGCACCTTGTCGTGCATCCAAAGATGCATCTCAAGCCGGTCCAGAGAGGTGATACTCCCCCTCTACGCGACATTGGTCAGGCCAAAATTGGAGTACTGCGTCCAGTTCTGGGCACCGCACTTTAAGAAGGATGTGACCTGCCTTGAGAGGGTTCAAAGGAGGGCCACCTGCTTGGCTGGAGGGCAACAGGGCAGGCCCTATGAGGAGAAGCTGAGGGACCTGAACCTGTTCAGCCTCAGCAAGCAGAGGCTGAGGGGGGATTGGGTGGCTGCCTACAAACTTGTTAGGGGAGATCAGCAGCAAATAGGAAGAGTCCTGTTCGCACCTGGGGTGACGAGGAACAATGGCCAGATGCTGCTAGAGAATAGGCTCAGGTTAGAGATTACGAGGCACTATTTCACTGTCAGGGTAGCTAGAATCTGGAACCAACTTCCTAGGGAAGTGGTCCTCGCTTCTACCTTGGGTAAATTCAAAAAGAGGATGGATGAACACCTGTCTGGGATCATGTGATCCCAGCATGTGCTCCAACCAGTGGCGGGGGGGTAGACTATATGATCTATTCAGGTCCCTTCTGACCCCTAACTACTATGAAACTATGATGACCTCCTAACAGCCCACATTGAAAGAAAAGAAAATAGAAATTAAAAAAACCAAGCAAACCTTTATATTAAAGATATTAATATAAATTACTAAACGTCACAAGATTTATGAAGTAATTGTGATCAACAAGCAATACTCTTCAACTTTTAAAACCTCAAGCAATAATACATGAGTTTTATAACAGCAACTTTTATTACTGTAACAAGCAGTACAGTTGCGATCACTTGACAGGGGAAGTGTCTCACAAGGAGCACAGCTGGGCAGCAGCATGGAAAGGCTACCTCTCTAGAGACAATGTGCTGTGAAAGGGGAATGTTTGTCCCAGTGGCAGCACTATAGTGTAGGCAGATGAAGCCTACCTGGAAAGACCCATTTTGGGAAAGAAAAGAAGGGAACACAGCGGCCAAAATACCATGTATTATATGTAGACCACTGCTGTTGAACTGCCTACTAAGGTTGAGGAATCCGAAGCCGATGTGGTGACACCATCTCTGAAGCCTTCAGTTGACCTCCTTGACACACTTCTTCCTGCGTTGTCCTCGGCCCCTGGGCGGGAGAACTGAGGAGAAGACCACACGTCCTTGGCGCCAAGCTTGGCCTTGAGCTTGACCCATGTCCTTGGCCTTGAGCTTTGCCCCCATGGTCTTGTAGTCGCCCGTTAGGGATCCTTTCTGTGGCATCTCAGATCCTGGCTCCTGGAAGGTAGCAGATTTCTTGAGCAAAAAGGTCTGGATGACATATGGCTCCTTCCGTGCCCCATAGCAGGAAGTCTCCCACGACAATCACCCTTCATTGTTTCCTTGGCAAGGGCAGCTGTTCCCATCCTGTTTGCAGAGCAGAGGACACAGATGCCCTGTCAGTGATGTGAGGGAGGCATAGCTTTTGTGCAGGACTATTGGTGGAGCTACTGATGCACCTCATGACTTCAAGCCTGATGTGGCCAACATCCACCCACCATCGGTTGGGGCAGCTTGCTCAAGCTTGTTCTTCTGCCTGGTTTCCATGGTGTCCTTCTCTGGGTGCAGGGCCTGGAAGTATGCGTCGATCACCACCTCATCAGGGGGTCATGATTGACCACAAGATGAACATGAGCCTTCAGTGTGATGCTGTGACTAGTAAAGCAAGCAAAACGCTGGCTTGCATCCATAAATGCTTCTCAAGCAAATCCTGGGACGTCATTCTCCCCTTGTACTCGGCCTTAGTGAGGCCGCAGCTGGAGTACTGCATCCAGTTTTGGGCTCCACAATTCAAAAACGATGTGGAGAAGCTTGAGAGGGTGCAGAGGACAGCCATGCGCATGATCAAAGGTCAGGAAAACAGACCTTATGATGAGAGGCTGAGAGCCATGGAACTCTTCAGCCTGGAAAAGCACAGGCTCAGGGGTGATCTGGTGGCCACCTATAAGTTTTTCAGGGGTGCTCACCAGGATCTGGGGGAATGTCTGTTCACTGGAGCTCCCCAAGGGATGACAAGATCGAATGGTCACAAACTCCGCCACGACCGATTCAGGCTGGACATAAGAAAGAACTTCTTCACTGTCCAAGCCCCCAAGGTTTGGAATAGACTGCCACCGGAGATGGTTCAAGCACCCACTTTGAACGCCTCCAAGACACATTTGGATGCTTATCTTGCTGGGATCCTATGATCCCTGCTGACTTCCTGCCCCTGGGGCAGGGGGCTGGACTCGATGATCCTCTGGGGTCCCTTCCAGCCCAAATGTCTATGAAATCTATGAAATCATGTTGCCTGATGACTCACAGCCTGGTCACTTCCTCCTGGAGCTCCCTCACCTGGCCCTCCAGAGTATCTACCAGCAAGCACATCCCACAAGTGAGGGTGCCAGTGCCCCAGCTCCCAGTCTCCAGCAGACATGCCGGGCAGCTGTTGCAGCCTGGAGTCAAGGTCTCCATCTGTGTGGAGGCTGGGACCAAAGGCTCTGTCTGGGTAAAGACCTCTGCAGTACCAAGGGCGGGTGCTGCATCCAGACTTGGAAGGCTAGGAGTGTGATGCGTACACATCACCCATCACCATTAGGAACAGTTCCTCCTCCTCCTCCTCACCCATGTCATCCAGATTCTCCATTTCAGAGTCTTCATTCAGTTCTTCACCATCCTCCATGTCCCAGTCCACACGCATTTCTTGCTGACTCTCCATTTGGTCCTCTTCCATCAGCCCACATGGATTCTCCCAAGCAAGGTTGATTGTATGTACGCAAGAGGGCTGCTTCTCAGATCACAGCACCACCACCAACCAGGGGGGTTGTGCTCTGGAGCTCTGTCTAGGAAGCTGCATTCAATCGAGTACCATTGCAAGTGACCTCTTATCTGCATGTCAGTAAGTAACCCCAGGGCACTGGGCACTGGGACAGCAGAGCCTTTCCCCATTACTGTGTTTGGTGGGGGGTGTTGGTGTTTACACGGTGTTTAGTAGGATGAACAATGGTGCCCTGGCTTCAGGATAACTCCTCTACCATATCAATGAATGGCCACACCCAAGAACAAACTATCCAGAAAATGGAGCATAGTTGTCGGGTATGCCTCCTCATTTTCTGGTTACTGATCTCACGGGAAAAATGGCCTGACCTGCAATAAAACTCCTGGCTAAAAAAAAACAACATCCCCCCCCAGGAAAAAAACAGTTGCCCTGTCAGGTCAGGCATAGCATGTAAAGTTAAAAGTGATGTTTTGGATGCGCAGGATCTCATCCTTTTGAAACTTGTGCTCCCTCTTACTCTATTCTAGTAGGCATAGTGTGGAAAGATTATATACCCAATAAGATAAGGGTAAAAGTTTTAATGGATCAAATATTTGGGGAAGACAACTGTCATCAAGCTAGGCTTCAAAAGAGTTTTAATTCTGCAATCAGAGAGAGAAAATTCTGTCATATTGCTCTTGTGTTGATGTAGGACCAGACAAAGCCTTGACAATCCTCAGTAAAAAATGCTTATGTTTACAAATATGTCCAAATGAGCCAGTATCAGGTGAATACTTTTGCAAGGACAGCAAAAAGAATCTGCTTCTCTAGTTGCATCAAGAACAAACTTGGCCAGCTTAAGAAGCAATTGCATGCAAAGCTACAACTGTCTTCTATGATATATTGACCATTGTGAAAGAACCTAAATAGTCTAGGTTTAGAAGCATCAGCTGCTGATTTATATTTAATATTTGAGGAACAATGTCTATTACGTTAGGTATATTTGCCATAAAAAAGAATTTTTTTCTTATAAAGGTGAGGATGCAAAAGAAAGGAACACTACCTACGTACTTCAGCAGTGTTTTTTTAGGTGTGCAGATTTGCCACAGGACTGCCATATGAACAATCAGAATATCCCCACCATACCTGTGTTTTGTTTTCTGTTTGTTATTTGAAGATGAGATAGAAATTCTATATGATGGACATCAGGCATCTTGCTCTCTACAAAAAAAAGTCTTGCAAGGCAGTTCACCCCACAAAATACCCTGCCTCCACAGAAACATGGGTGTGTGATGGACAGGACTATGTCTCAATAACTACCAAAATAGCATCTCTCAAAGGGGTGCTCACTTGGCCCTGATTCTGTGGGACTGTGAGGCAAGGGGAATTCAAGCACAGACGCAAGTGTGTGAGATAAATTTTGGAAACATTCTGGGACATTAACCAGCTACTCAAACGGATAATGGGGCTCTATTTGACTCATACTCAAGTCCATCACCATGTCTTTGTTGGTAAATGGGGTGCTTCATCACATTGCCTGTTCTGAGACACAGGTGATAGCTTCACAATTATGAATACGTGGAACTTTCCAGACTGTTCATTCAAAGCATGTGTATATAACCATCCCACAATTTTTGCCAGTGACCTTTCGTGAATCAGTTTTCTGTTGGCCTCAAACAGCTTTCCGATGTCTCAGAAAAACAAGTCCAGCAGTATGCAGGTGACAGAGCAGGAGGCTGATACATTCATTACCTGGGGCTCCAACTGGACCTGGGAAAAACTGAAGGACTTAATCAACATTTGGTTGGACCAAAAGATCATAGACCAGCTGGAAAGTAGGAGGAATAAGCCAGTGTATGCTGTCATTGCAAAAGAAATGAAGGTGCAAGGGTGCAACTGGGACTGGACCCAGTGCCAGAGCAAGATCAAGGCCCTGAGATGTGCGTTTCATTGTGCCAAGGATCAAAACTCTCATTCTAATGGATGCGGGTGAGACTACCTGTCTCCAGTTGTTCAGGACTGGCATTGTGTTGGAGAGCACACTGATGGAATTAGCTTCTGTGTGTCCTTAGCCAGGGGAAACCATAACCATGTCACAGCAGTGGGAGGACTGCTCCATGGTCCTTTATGACAGGGACTGCCAACAAGAGAAGTATATCCTGACCTTGACCCCATTGTCCCCCCTCGATTCCATGGGCTAGCACAGGTGAGAAGCAGGAGGATGAGGAGGAGAAAACTGCTTTGGATGCTGTTTCTGTTCCCGACACCCAAGGAACGGTTTCTGTTCCCAAGATGCAAGAAAATGCGTGACCAGTGACTTGTAAGTATTGTGGAATGGGCCCCTTGCCATTGGCAGGCACTGTTTGGGTTCATGCAGGTTGGATGATGGGCGGTGGGGTTTATGCATGTATCTCTGGAGGTGGGTCACCATGCTCTTTTGGGGGTGAATGAAGGGTATTTCAACAGACGCCAAACTCATTGTTTTCTTTTAATTGTTTGCAACTAACATGGGCAATCACAGCCAGGGACGTGGCTCCAAACCAGTAACTTGTAAGTTTGTGAATGGTTTCCATGTGCACCACTCTTGCAAGCTTTGTTTCAGTGCCTGCAGGCACTGCCTTCATGGCACTGCAGGGGGGCAGAGTTTCGTCACTGTCCTCTTAAACGCTTGGTGTGTGGGGGAAGGAAATGTGACCAAACCAAGACCACTTTTTTGTTTGTTTACCAGCTACCAGGTCCAATGCCAGCCAGGCACATGCTTCCGAACCTCAGACCTCAGCTTGTACTACAGCAGAGTGCTAAAGGGATATGTACCGTAGGCAGCAATGGTCCTGAGAGAGCATGATGGAAGCTTTGGTTGAGGCGGCACAAACCCAAGAACCAGCAGCAGATGCCTGGCAGGATGAAGTCCGGGAGTTGCTTCAGTGTGATGAAGACCAGGAAAACCGAATCATGGACAACACAATTGACTTCCGGAAACAGCTGGTAGACCACATGGGGCAGTTTCTGGACATGGTCACGTAGTGCCGTGTTGATGTCCAGAAGACGGAAGACTTCTGTCCTGCAGCGTATGCTGAAGTGTAGCATCAAAAAGCAGGTACCACCCTAGAAAGGGCAAAGTAGCTCTGTTCAGCTTGCCTCTGTCCAGGAGGTAGCCAGGAGCATTACAGCTGAGCCTGTTCCCCAAACCGCAGTGGAATCAGCCGGGGGGCACATGAGCGCCAGCAGGGACAGGTGGGCACCCCTTCAATTCAGGGTGCAAGGGCCAGTATTGGGTGTAGGGGTTTAAAGGCAAAGAAGCCCAAGTAACCAACTTCTTCAACACTACTTGTTTTGGTGCTCCTTACAATAAAGCCTCATGTTACCCTGTCTCTCTGCGTCTGGCTCCCTAATTGTGAAGGATTGCAAAAATGCCTCCTGATGGGGGAGTGGGGGGGAGGGGAGTGGTGGAGGGATGGAAAAAAAACCCCCAAACATAGGCTCAGACCAAGTGCAACAGTGTAGGGGGGGAATAAACTGTTTACAGAGGAAAGGCCCTTTGCTCCTGGGAAAACAGAAAGAGGGAGCTTGGCCTGAGAAGTTCCTAACTGCCCTCTTTAAAATGTAAAACCTTCTCTCCTGCTCGCCCCAGTTCAGTATTGCCGCTTTTTTTTTGGTGGGTTTTGGATGGGGTGCTCTTGAAGGGGTGGGGAGGAGGAGGAAGTTTCTTGCAAAACTACCCAAAGGTGCTGCTCCCTCAGAAGTCTTTTGGTGCAGTTTTGCCACTTTGTTTTAGCGGGTTGTGGATTGGGGGGGGCACTCTTTCTTACAAAGCTACCCAAAGGTGCTGCCCACTTAGAAGTCTTGCTTGCCAGGATTCCTGTACATTGGGCATGGAAGTACCACAAGCATTATTGCATCTCCCATCCCACCATCAATGAAGCACTTTGCAAAGCTACCCAAAGGTACTGCCACCTCACAAGTCTTTTGGCTTATTTTTTGCACAGTGTTTTTGTGCTTTTTTGGACAAGGTTTAGCACTCTTTTCCAGCCCAGAACCAGCATGTCTGTAGTTTTTTTTTACTCTGAAATGAGGGAGGGAAAGGGAGCTTTTCCTGATACACTCACAGCCTATATATTGTGGGAGCAGTGGTTGGGGTACCCGTACACTGTATCGATGAGATGTCTGAGGCAGATGAGAGATGACAGCACACCAGAGGCAGAAGTACTCAGCCCAGTGGGGAGAGTGCCCCTGGGGGGCACAGGAATGTGAATGCAGCGGTCGAGAAGAGTGCAGGCTGAAGTCAAGTGCAGTGCAGTGTAGTGGTTGAGCGCAGGATGAGAACTGTTTTGCAATGTGGGAGTTGCAAGAGGACCTCCACAACCAGCACCTTTACACATTGGTAAGTGACTCCTGACACTAGGCTGGGCCCTAAGGGGTGGCGGGGTGGGCAGGGTGGTGGATGCGAAAGTAGAGACAAGTAACATGATAAGGGGAAGGAGGGTGGTATTGTTTACTTCAACTTTCAAGTAAATAGAGCGGGTGGATTTCATTGCTGTGAGGGAAGGTGAAGGGTAACGCACAGCAGCAGTGTATACTAATGAGGTTTGGCGCCCAGAGGAAGGCCCGCAGTGGCAACCCACACACACTGGCAGGTCACAGATCCAGGGGACACATGCCCCCCCCCCCCCTTGCCTGGGAGTGCATGCAGCAGCATGAGCTGCCCTTCCCCCCTCCCATCCTGCATATGCAGGGGGTCGGACTCGATGATCTATTGAGGTACCTTCCGACCCTAACATCTATGAATCTATGAATTCCTCCTCCCCAGATGAGCTGCTGGGTGGCTCCATCTCATTCCCCCACTCCCAGCTGGGCAGTGGCCACCCGCTCAGCCCCCACTTGCTACAGCACTTCACAGCATGTAGTCTCTCTTTGCTAGCCAGTGAATACTGTACACAAGGTCAGGGCAGGAGGCCCTTCTTGGCAGTTTTTCAATAAAACTTCCTAGGCTTTGTCCATCCGCCCCCCACATTCCTTCCTTCCTTCCTTCCTATTTTCAGCACCGATTGCTATGCTGCTGCTGCCGCCACCAACAACAGCGACAGCCACCACAGAAGAGAAACAAACTGACCATGTATAAAGCCTGAGAACAACACCTGATGCCACTTCCTTGTACACATTTGCATTGCCTCACAGAAATGGCAATGTTCACAAAGTCTCTCTGCCAGGTGCCTATTGCTATTAGTATCCCTGCCTGCCTGCCTCCATGGCTGAAATAATTATTATCATTAGATTATTAATAATACTGAAAAAAATTTAGAATAATGATGATGATTATAATCATACTGCCGATACTGGTTGCAGATGGTGCTTAAAAAAAGCACCTCTCCTTTGCGACATAAATTGTTTCTAAACAGAGACAAAAAGGGCCTATGGTGTTTTAATTTAGAAGCAAATGAAAATGCACATCAGGTAATAATTTTAAATTTGTAATTTTATTTTTTTTAATATTAACATACTACTAATTATTAATAATTAGAATGATTTTGTCTCTGGTCAGGGTAAGAACTGTCTGTGAAGCATGCTGTGTGTGTCCTACTTCTAGGGCTGACTATGTGCTCTGCCTTCTGGCCTACCTTTCTTGTGTGCCTGCCTATACAGCACAAGATGTGGAAATGCTGAAAAATTAGAAATGTTCAGGTAGTCCAAGCACCTACTTACTCAAAAATGCTGTATTAACATTTTTGAAAAATACTGGATGCAATGTTCCTTTTCTTTTCTTTTTGCTTTTGTAGATAAATCATGGGTGTATCAAATATAGCCAAAAATTTTCACCTCAATGTATTTTCTCTAGTATATGACTGTTGTGTACTCTCCAGGTACAAAATAGCTCCGTGTACTCTCAAGGTACAAAAGAGCACAAAGCCATGGCTGGGTGCTGGGTGGTAGGCCTGTGCAAAGTGACTAGTATTTGCATTCAGCCAATTTGGGAGACAGTAATTCAATTTGGTGAATCTGATTTGGAGATTTGGCCGCTGCTGAATCCGCCAAAACTCCAAATCAACCCCATCCCCCACCTGCTCTCCCAGCTCTGTCAATGGCTGCCCTGCCTGGCCCTAGCTCCCAGCTGTTTAAAAAAAACAAAACCCAGCACTCACCAGCTGCTGCCAGGTGTGGGGGGATGATCCCCGCTGCCCCCCACTGCTCGGGGGGCTGTCACAAGCCCTCATCCCCCACCCACTCTCCTGGCCCTGGCTCTTATTAAAAAAAAAAAAAGCCCCCACTCACTGGCTGCTGCCAGGTGGGGGGTGATCCCCACTACCCCCTGCTTCCCCATTCTGCATGGGGAGGGCTCTGCCATGAGTCCCCTGACCCCTGCCATCTGTCCCAGGCTTCCTGCCCCACCACCGCTGCACCACTTGGCCCCAGCTCCTGCTCTTTAAAAAAAAAAAAGCTCCTGACTCACCGGCTGCTGAAGGAGAAGGAGAAGGCTCTACCTCCAATACTAATTAATATTTAGAATTAGGGGGAGGGCGTCCTGCCAGCGCATAATAGTAACGATTGTGCTCTTATCAGGCCTAATCTCTGTGGTCTAGTCAGCTGAGTCTTTTTTGCTCAAGTTAAAATATTATAGCTATTCCAGTTATTCAATGTAATTGTCCCAGGGACAACGGGACTAGAGGGAGACCACGGCCCAGAGCCAGAGGAAATACCCACGTATGCTTCACAGGAGGTGGGAGCAGTGGCGGCATGCAGGCCGGGGAACCACCCGCGCGGCTCATTAGCCGTGCTTTCATACGGCTGGGGCGGAGTGACGTCAGGGAGAGGCGCCGCTCAGCGGAAATAAAACGCGGCCCCGAAGGCAGAGGGCGCATGCGGCGGGAGTACGTGAAGCCCGGGGGGAAGCCCGGGAACGGAACCAGGCACCCGCAAGGGGCCTTCGCCATGGGCTGGGTAGGCTGCAGCGGCGCCGAGAGCGACGGAGG